>NC_091978.1:101567382-101814882 GCF_044704955.1 Pristiophorus japonicus | reverse complement strand
GCAGATGTGAGATCTTGCACTTTTACCGGGAATGTTTTACTCAAAGCCTGCGGTCAGTGTACGTCTTTAGGTAAAGAATGATAATAATCATAATAATCATGATTACATCTGTCGGTTAAGTGTTGTATCAGTCTCTAACTGTACCTAGCAATGATATCACGCAATGATCCCATGCCATGTCATCCTGTCACCTTGTATAGAAGAAGCTATCGACGATGAGGTCCATGCAGAGGTGAAAGGGTGGGGGGCCACCAGTCTCCAGCAACATCACAGAGATGGAGGAGCGGGTGTTCGCACTCATGGGGAAGCACCCCACAACAGCCACGGCAGCAACTGCAGACCCTGAAGTGATGCCACGTGAGTAAAGCTTACACCATTACATGATGTAAAGTTAATAGGTGCCACACCAACTCATATCTGATCAATCATATATGATCGATGATTTCTAAAAGTGTCATAGAAATAATGCTGGCCTAATGAAAATCATTGCAATGCACAATGTGTTGATGGTCATGAAATGTGAGGTCTGCAATGATTTTGAGAGCAGTAGTGCTTTTGTCGTGCATATGCTGTGTGTAGCGCTGGACTCACCTTGTCACCCTAGCACCCCCTTCTCCTCTAACAACCTCATTTATGTCTTGCAGCTCAGCCAGCAGCACTGCCCCAGGCAAGGCCAGAGGCCAGAAGGTGGGGGCGTGGGGCAGGAGTCGGCGGACGATCCTACATCTCATGCTGAGGAGCTCCAATTGTCGCCCGCCAATCCGCTGGGTCTGTTCTCCACGGATGAGAGCGCGGACTTTGAGGAACCTGCATCGCCATGCTCCAGAACCCATTCCACCCCAAGGCCATCTAGTGGTCCTCCGGTCATTCCTGCCTCCACTCTGGAGGTGCCGGTCCCAAGCACCTCTCCACAGGGCAACCCATTTGTTCCCAGGACTGCGCCGACTCCGCGGAAGTCTCAACGACGCAGCAGGTCTGTTCCACCAGCGCAACATGACAGTGGAGAGATGGTACAGTTGTCCAGGAGGACTGTAGACATTGGGGACCAGCTCATCGAAGCTTTAGGGGGCATATCCCGACACCTGGCCACCATGACCGAGTACATTCCGCGCATAGCGGAGTCCCTGGATGCAATAGCCAGGAACACTGCTGCCACAGCCAACCCAGTGGTCCCCGAGTGTGACACTCCACCCCTAGGTTCCACACCACCACTGCAAACAACAGATGAGAGCAAGGACCAAGATCCTGCTTCTGCATCAGAGAATGTTGCCCCCTCAGCAGCCCCCGCTCCCGTACCCATGCAACCAATGCATCTGCCTTCATCCCCCCCCCCAAGGTGGCGCCATGGAGCGAGGAGGGAAAGGGGTAGAGGTGGGGAGAAGAAGGAGAGGGGGGGAAGGAAAGTGAGGTGCATGTGCGCAGGTGATGGCTGTCTTATATCTCCATCTGGGTGTATGCGATTTGTTGCAATATATGGGAGCTGGGGACATGCTCCTGCTTTGCCTTTGTATTCTGTGTTGCTGGACATGTTGAACATGTGATTGATATCAATGATGGAAAAAGCGGAGTGTGGGCAGGTGTTGGGTGGTATTGGCTGTGATACTTATGATTTCAGACCAATGTTGGTATTAAACTTTTGTTATTGAACATAACCTTGTTGCGCATTGTCTCAGATAGCTGGACCGTTACACACTGGTGATTCCTTACCATGAAAGGGTTAAATACAACTTATCAACGTAAACTTTAACTGGCACCAAGGTGATGGGCACCATTGATGTCTGAGCTGCACACACACAGTAGTGTGTCAGCATTGTCACTCACATCAGTGCTCTTTCAGGCAAATCTTTCTGATATCAGCTCCTCACATAAGAGTGGGATTTAACAAATGCCAGCCACATCGCTGGCATCTGTTCCAGTTAGTTCCACTTTGTGCGCGGTTTTTTGAGCGAGCGATATTGTGGATACGTGTGCGAGGTGGTGAAATTGAAGATGGGCGATCTCCATGGCCGCTAGTTTGGGTAAATGTGCTCTTTGCGACAAAAAACAGTCGGCGGGCATTAATATTGAATCTAGGTGTTAATTCCATTCAGAAAGTAACGCTGGCCGATATTATGGCCATTGAATCCGTCCATTCTACTGATTCCGCCCCCAAAAAGTGGGCGGGTGGTGATATTTTATCTCGGCGTTAAACCCATTGGGAAAATAACGCTCGCCGATAAGTCTCCTAAAAAAGCCCGTCAGTTTCCATTTTGTGCCAGAATAGGCGATATCTGGCCGTTATACATCATTTCAGCGGTAAAATGGGCGTTAAGTGGGCGTTAAGCAGGCAAAAAAAGTGGAGGTTCTAGCCCATAGTTGCTCCATTCTTCCACAATGGCAAAGATATTAAAAAATATATTTTTGTTGACATTGTCACAAATCGGCATTCCATCACATCACAATGCAACACATTAACATACCAAGTCTTCAATTGTTCTTAATTATAAAAGGATAAATTCAGTGTTCTCACACTCTCAGTAAAGAAGCTGTGCTTGAAGGGAATGCAGGTCGGAGACAGAGCTACAGCCTTGCAGCCCTGATTCTCTGACAGCTTCCCTTTCAGTGCAGCTCCCAGCTGGAAGCGCTGGGTTCGCTGAATTTCCCCAATAAATTAATAGTGGAGATTGAATGTGCTGTGCCATAGATTGGGAGAAAGTGGATTCACAATTGCAAATTTCCACAGCAAGGTTCTAATTGTGAAAAGCGAGTTAAGGACAAATACTGATCTGAGAGACACTTCACCTCCAAAGATGGGTTGGGGGGGGGATGGGGGAGAACGAGAAAAAGGAAGGCTAGTTATCCCACACCATTCCTAAGTTAGCTGTTGTTTATACAACGCTATTGGAAGAAAAAGGGTCATTTACCTGCCCTTCAAACTGAGGATCAACCCATGACATGCATAGGGTGGGGGTAGAAAAGGAGAAATTAAACAGGGAGAGGAAAGAAAAGTGGGAAAAATAAAATGCGGATATGAAAACACAAACCCACAACATTTTTTTCATTCATTCTTGGGATGCGGGCATCACTGGCATTTACTGCCCATTCCTAGCTACCCTGAGGTGGTGTTGTTTTGCCGCCTTCTTTAACAGAATCAACCAAGTGGCTTGTTAGGGCAGTTAAGAGTCAATCAATGTTGGTGTGGGACTGGAGTCACATATAGGTCAGACCGGGTGAGAACAGCAGGTTTCCTTCCCTCAAGGACATTAATCAATCTTTGAATTTATTGTGTATTCCGTTGCCTTGAATTTTTTTGAGGTGGTAACAAGGAGGGTCGATGAGGGTAGCACGTTTGGTGTAGTCTATGTGGATTTTAGCTTTTGACAAGGATCCCACATGGCAGACTGGTCAGAAATGTAAAAGCCTATAGGATCAAAGGGAAAGTGGCAAGTTGGATCCAAAATTGGCTCAGTGGCAGGAAGCAAAGGGTAATAGTCGACAGGTGTTTTTATGTGACCAGCAGGCTGTTTCCAGTGGGGTGCCACTGGGTTCTTTTGCTTTTTGTGGCATATCTCAATGATTTAGACTTCAATGTAGGGGGCATGATTAAGAAGTTTGCAGATGATACAAAAATTAGCCACGTAGTTGATCGTGACGAAGAAAGCTGTAGACTGCAGGAAGATATCAATGGACTGATCAGGTGGCCAAATGGAATTCAATCCAGAGAAGTGTGAGGTAATGCATTTGGGGAGGGCTAACAAGGCAAGGGAACACACAATAAGTGGTAGGACACTGAGAAGTGCAGAGAAACAGACGGACCTTGGAGCGCAAACAGTTCTGGTCATCACATTACAGGAAAGATGTGATTGTATTAGAGAGGGTACAGAGGAGCTCTACAAGGATGTTGCCAGGACTGGAGAATTTTAGCAATGAGGAAGGATTGGATAGGCTGATGTTGTTTTCTTTGGAACAGAACAGGTTGAGGGGAGACTTAATTGAGGTGCATAACATTATGAGGTACCTAGACAGAGGGGATAGGAAGGACCTATTTCCTTTAGCAGAGGGGTCAATAATCAGATGGCATAAATTTAAAATAATTGGTAGAAGGATTAGAGGGGAGTTGAGAAGAACGTTTTTCATCCAGAGGGTGGTGGGGGTCTGGAACTCTGGAGGCAGAAACCCTAATTGCATTTAATAAGTATTTGGATATGCACTTGAAGTCCAGGAACTTACAAGGCTATAGACCAAAAGCTGGAAAGTGGGATTAGGCTGGATACCTCTTTTTCGGCCGACACAGACACATCGGGCCAAATGACTTTCTTCTGTGTTGTAAATTTCTGTGGTTTCTATGAATGAACCAGTTGCATTGACATGTGCAAAATGTCTGTCATGCTTATCTACTTAACTTACTAAAATCCATAGTAAGTACACTTTTTTCATTCATTGCTGCTGATATTTAATGCCTGACTGTTGAAGCTCATAATGCAATGTTGAACTGCATTTTCTGGGAACAGAGGGCCCAGTTTCCATGGTGATCTTTGCTGTTGTGGAAATTATCTCAAACTATACTTTGGAACTAACGTGATGATTGTATTTTTATGCATAGTTAGTTAAAGAATAATTCCTGGTAACCAGTTTTTTTTGTGGATGGTTAAAATGATTATTGAGCTATCAAGATGTGAATCAGTCATAAATTAACAAGCTATAGGCTTATTAGATGAAAAAGTAGATTTTCATTTTCATAGCAGATTATATCAATCACAAACATCTCAATGCACTTTGCATAGAACTGATTATTTTGAAATGCAGTGACCGTTAACAACACATTGCATTAATATAGCATTTTTAAAGAAGTAAAATGTCCCAAGGCACTTCACAGAAGCGTTATCAAACATAACTTGACACTGAACTACATAAAGCGATATTATGACAGATGACCAAAAGCTTGGCCAAAGAGGTAGGTTTTAAAGAGCGATTTAAAAGGAGGAGGAAAAAAAAACGTCGCGAGGTGGAGAGATTCTAAGAACATAAGAGAACATATGAAATAGGAACAGGAGTAGGCCATACAGCTCCTCGAGCCCACTCCACCATTCAATAAGATCATGGCTGATCTGATCATGGACTCAGCTCCACTTCCCTGCCCGCTCCCCATAACCCCTTATCGCTCAAAAAACTGTCTATTTCGGACTTAAATTTATTCAATGTCCCAGCTTCCACAGCTCTCCGAGGCAGCAAATTCCATAGATTTACAACTCTCTGAGAAGAAATTCCTCCTCATCTCTGTTTTAAATGAGCGGCCCATTATTCTAAGATTATGCCCTCTAGTAGTCTCCTCCATCAGTGGAAACATCCTCTCTGATCCGCCTTGTGAAGCCCCCTCATAATCTTATACATGTCGATAAGACCACCTCTCATTCTTCTGAATTCCAATGAGTAGAGGCCGAACCTACTCAATCTTTTCTCATAAGTCAACCCCCTCATACCTGGAATCAACCTAGTGAACCTTCTCTGAACTGCCTCCAAAGTAAGTATATCCTTTCGTAAATATGGAAATCAAAACTGCACTCAGTATTCCAGGTGTGGCCTCACCAATACCTTATATAGCTGTAGCAAGGCTTCCATGCTTTTATACTCCAACCCCATTGCAATAAAGGCCAAGATACCATTGGCCTTCCTGATCACTTGCTGTACCTGCATACTATCCTTTTGTGTTTCATGCACAAATACCCCCAGGTCCCGCTGTACTGCAGCACTTTGCAATCTTTCTCCATTTAAATAATAACTTGCGCTTTGATTTTTTCTGCCAAAGTGCATGACCTCACACTTTCCAACATTACACTCCATCTGCCAAATTTTTGCCCACCCACTTTGTCTGTCTATGTCCTTTTGCAGATTTTTTGTGTCTTCCTCACACATTGCTTTTCCTCCCATCTTTGTATTGTCAGCAAACTTGGCTACGTTATACTCAGTGCCTTCTTCTAATTCGTTAATATGGATTGTAAATAGTTGGGGTCCCAGCACTGATCTCTGCAGCACTCCACTAGTTACTGGTTGCCAACCAGAGAATGAACTATTTATCCCAACTCTCTGTTTTCTGTTAGTTAGCCAATCCTCTATCCATGCTAATATATTACCCCCAACCCCATGAACATTTATCTTGTGCAGTAACCTTTTATGTGGCACCTTGTCAAATGCCTTCTGGAAGTCCAAATACACAACATCCACTGGTTCCCCTTTATCTACCCTGTTTGTTACATCCTCAAAGAACTCCAGCAAATTTGTCAAACATGACTTCCCCTTCCTAAATCCATGCTGACTCTGCCTGACCGAATTTTGCTTATCCAAATGTTCTGCTACTGCTTCTTTAATAATGGACTCCAACATTTTCCCAATCACAGATGTTAGGCTAACTGGTCTATAGTTTCCTGCTTTTTGTCTGCCTCATTCTTTAGATAGGGGCATTACATTTGCAGTTTTCCAATCTGCTGGGACCTCCCCAGAATCCAGGGAATTTTAGTAAATTACAACCAATGCATCCACAATCCCTACCGCTACTTCTCTTAAGACCCTAGGATGCAAGCCATCAGGTCCAGGGGATTTATCTGCCTTTAGTCCCATTATCTTACTGGGTACCACCTCGGTAAGATAATGGTACTAAAGTAAGATAAATGGGAGGGAATTCCAGAGCCGCCAAAAGGTGGAGCGAAGAAAATCAGGGATGCACAAGAGACCAGAATTGGAAGAGCGCAGAGATCTCGGAGGGGTGCAGGGCTGGAGGAGGTTAGAGAGATAGGGAGGGGAAAGACCATGGAAGGATTTGAAAACAAGCATGAGAATTTTAGGTAGGAAAGAATAGCAGCCATTTTCCACACAGCAAGAGTCCATAAACAACAATGAGATGAATGACCAGTTATAGTATTTTGGGTGGTGTTGGCTGAGTGAGGAAAGTTGGCCAACACACTGGGAGAACATCCTGCTTTTCTTCAAATAGTGCCACGAGTCCTTTCACAGCCAGCTGAACCATTGGAAGAAGCAAACAAGGCTTCCGCTTAGCATGACATTTGAAGGATTGCAGTTCTAACTACACCCTCTGTGCATTGGAGTGTCAGCCTTGATTATGTGCTCAGGCCCTGGAGTTGGCAGTGCTCCCATATATATATACCAGGATTCTTATTTTTAACAGGAATTAACTGGCAAAGGATATAAAATGATAAACTCTGCAGGGCTTTATTCTGGCATTTGTCATGGTCGAGTTAAAAATGGCTCCCGAGCAATGATGTGAGTCAGCCAGATTGGAAACTCATAAAATGGTTATTGAAAATTTCTGAAAACCTTGATTAATCTTGGTGGCCAATTTGCTTTTTTCCCAGCTGGAAGACTTAATAGCTTATGATACATTTAGCCTGAAAAGCTTGAGTATTTCCTCATTTTGACTGGCAGAAATAATGGAGAGGGAATGAGTAAGGCAAATTTAGCAACCTAAAGTTAATCAAAATATTAGAAACATAATTTCATGTGTTCTTCAATTTAAATGTAATTTACTTTCCTGCTTAGTTATGCTTTTACTCTGTTTTGGTTGTGACTTTCACACACTCTGCATTGGTAAGGGGGTTGGGCTGGTTGGGGGGAAATTCTGTTGTTGAAAATATTTCTGATGACCTAAAGGTACTTGGAAAATGCACTGGCACATTCAATGAAACAGTTGTTCGCTGTTGACAAGTCACCAAGGTTTAAAGTTTCCTATGTGTTTCAGCTGCTGGAAATGTTTTTATGAAGTTGTTGGCAAAACTCCAATTAAGGTCATTAACTGGTACATAGACCAATTAAAGAAGTCTGTGAACTAGCTTCCTCACATAAAATTGGCATGCATATAGCTGTTGTAAGCTATCACTCATAGGACAAAGCATTCATGAAACCCTGCATGACCCAGCAAACTACATTGCAGCTGTTATTCTGTTGTACAAGAAACAGGATGAATACGAGATACGGGGTACACAGGGGCCGAAGTCTCAGAACACAACATTATCCCAGGGGAAGGATGTACAGGGAAAACATTTCTATATCAAATGCAGTGCCAGAGAAGGTTGAGGTTTTCTAAGAAGGCATCATTGAAAATTGTGAAATGCTAACTATTTAACTTCAGAATCTCATTAATAACTGTGATCATGATGCATATGATTGTCAATGTTACTCTGGTCTTTCATTTTTATGAAATTATCTCTAAGCAGTTGACAAGGATCCAGTGGGGATCTGTTAAAATATCCATCTGTATAATAGACACCAAAGTACTGTTTTGGACAAAAAGCACCCGAATACATTTTGATCATGAAGCAGCTAGACAGATGGTCAGTGTTATGTTCTATTTCTGCCTTCCCAAGGGTCAATCAATGTCCTAAACTTGCACAAGGCTTATCTCAGCAGGAAAGTATTCAATTCAAGTAATGTTCAGGTGATCTGTGATGAGTAAAAAGATTCTTCATAACTACACAATCCTTGGAAGTATTCATTCTTAGCCATTTTTTCCTGGCTACATTTGAACAGCTGTGATTGACTCTAAAGCTTATTTTGGGGGCATTTGGACTGCAGCTTCAAAAAAATTGCCATGAACATGGATCTGTAAACAGCACATACTAGTAGATTATGAATAAAACCAGGCAGACAAATCTCTGTCCACTGTCAGAGAAAGAACCTTTGGTTTATTAAAACAGAGTTTGTTGCCTGAATCATTCAGAGTGCACTTTACAACAACAACAACTTTCATTTATATTGCACCTTTAACACAGGCAAAGATCCCTAGGCACTTTACAGGAGTGTAATACGATACTACATAATATGATTACAATATGAGATAAACATTCAAAATTATAGCAGTATGCTGCATGATCCATAGCATAGTCATCCTGAGAGACATCAACCACATCACAAGAAAGATTGAATATGGTGTGTGCCACTACACTTAAATGTCTTAAATCTGGAGTCTGCTCATCATAGTTCCTGTTTAGTAAATTTTCTAGTTAGAAAACACTTCCTTAATAACCAGTTCTTTATAATGTAAATCTAGAAAATAACAACTGACACCATTGTTAGTATTTATAATGCTGTAATTTCATATCTGCTTTTATCTAAAGAAAGTCTCCAATAAATATGACTCTTTAAAAGAATAATTACTTCATACATGTTTAAGTTTCTAAAAAAAAATGATTTGCATTTTGCTAACTTGAATACTCGAATACTTACTGCTGCAGGCAACGTTGAGGCTGCCTGGTGGACAGCTTGTCTGGAGTACACAATTGTCAGCTGCTTTGTGCTGATTATCTACTTCTGCTCAAAGGATTTATACTTTGGTAGATAATTGATGACTGTTAATTAAACCTGTTAGTTGTGAAACTAACAGAATGAGTAAAAAGATTAGGGTTTAAACCTAACCACCCTCGATCACACTTGCATAATCCTACCAGCTGGTTCATAGTAGCCCAAGTAACTGCTATGGTGGGTGTCCCTGGAGATGGAGCACGCGGTGTCCACCGGTACGCTCGCGGCCTTCCGCGAGAGGTGGGCGCCGGAGGGATTGGAGCGCATCATCACCCCCGGCAACCAAATTTTAATTGGATTTTATTTATTTTACAGTTTAAGTTGTTTTAATTGCTGGTTTTAGTGTCCCCCTCCCCTTTTATAGGGGGCACTTGTAGAATTAATGATTTTATGGCCCAAAATTTTTTTTTTAAAAAGTCAAAAAAAAGTCCAAAAAAAACTGCTATGGTGGGTGTCCCTGGAGATGGAGCACGCGGTGTCCACCGGTACGCTCGCGACCTTCCGCGAGAGGTGGGCGCTGGAGGGATTGGAGTGCATCATCACCCCCGGCAACCAAATTTTAATTTGATTTTATATGTTTTAAAGTTTAAGTTGTTTTATTGCCGACTTTAGTGTCCCCCTCCCCTTTTATAGGGGGCACTTGTAAAATTTATGATTTTAAAGCCTACCAAAAAAAAAATCACAAAAAAACTGCTATGGTGGGGGAAAAAGTCACCTGCCCATCTTCTCTGCTGGGAATGGTGCTGTGTCAAATGGAAAGTTCTGTCATATGGAAAGAAAAGAAAGACTTGCATTTATATAGCGCCTTTCACGACCACTTGACATCTCAAAGCCTTTACAGCCAATTAGGTACTTTTGGAGTGTAGAAAGACTATATTTTAATTTCTATGTGCAGGATTCTGGTAGTCATTTAAATTTTGCTTACTACAACCTAGGGTTCTCTGGGTTGGGAGAGCATCCAATTCTTCATGCCATAACATAGGGGTCAGTCTGCCTTTTGTTAGGACTGGTGGCTACAAACAATCACCATAACTGTTTCAATTGTTTGTTCAGGTATGTTACAGATTTCACAGACCTGGAGGCTACAGATGCATATGCCTGAGCTATCAGAGTCACCTTTGCTCTGTTTAAAAGCAAGACATGTGTCTTTGTATCTTTTATTTCTTGGCTACCCAACCCAACTACCTGCCAGTCACTGACTCCATCCTTCTCACAACTTCTGCCTGAGGCTGAACCAGACTGTTCACAGCCTTGATGGCATATTTGACCCTGAAATGAGCTTTCGACCACATATCCGCAGCATAACTAAGACCACCTATTGTCAACCTCCATAACCGCCCCTCTCCACCCTTGCCTCAGCTCATCAACTGTTGAAGCTCCCAGCTATGCCTTGGTTAGCTCTAGACTTGACTATTCCAATGCACTCCGGGCTGACCTCCCATATTCTATCCTACATAAGGATGGTTTGCACAGAACGGTCTTAAAGGGAGTGGACTTAAACAGAGTGGATTATTTGGGAATTTGGAAAGAGTGGTAATTTGGAGAAGAGGGGGAAGGAGTTACAGTTTTTTGCCCACACTATTTGTAGTGCTTTGTGTTACAACAGGACAAAAATCGAAAGTGTGACGTCGGCTCAAGGGAAACAGCTGATTGGTGAGTAGCCAGTGAGTGTTTTTGTCTTCTAGTTTTAAGTTTATTTCATAGTAAAGTAGTTCATAATTTATTTCATAGTCAAATAACTAGAGGGATGGCAGGGCAGCTCAGTTCCGTGGATTGCACATCAGTGGATGTGGGAAGTCCTGGACGCTTCATGCAGCCTGGACAACCAGGTGTGCAGGAGGTGTCTCCAGCTGCAGCAACTCAAGCTCCGCCTTTTTGTGGCTTGAGCGGCAGCTGGAGTCACTGCGGTGCATCCGTGAGGCTGAGAATTTTGTGGATACCACGTTTCTAGAGGTGGTTGTCCCGTAGCTTAAGAATGTGCAGGCAGAGAGGAAGTGGGTGACCACCAGACAGAGGAGGAGTACTAGGCAGGTAGTGCAGGAGTCCTCCGAGTCCATCTCACTCTCCAACCAGTATCCTGTTCTGAGTACTGGTGAGGGCGATGGTGCCACTGGGGAGTGCAGCCAGAGCCAAGTCCACGGCACCTTGGTTGGCTCAGCTGCACAGCGGGGGAGGAAGAAGAGTAGAAGAGCAATAGTGGTAGGGGATTCAATAGTCAGGGGAGCAGACAGGCATTTCTGCAGCTGCAGACGTGACTCCAGGAGGGTATATTGCCTCCCTGGTGTCAAGGTCAAGGATGTCACCGAGTGGCTGCAAGACATTCTGGGGGGAGAGGGTGAACAGCCAGAGGTCGTAGTCTATATTGGTACCAATGACATAGGTAGAAAGGGGGATGAGGTCCTGCTGGCAGAGTTTAGGGAGCTAGGAGAGAGATTGAAAAGCAGAACCTCAAAAGGTAGTAATCTCCGGATTACTGCCGGTGCCACGAGCTAGTGAGTACAGAAATAGGAGGATAGAGCAGATGAATGCATGGCTGGAGAGATGGTGCAGGCGGGAGGGCTTTAGATTCCTGAGGCATTGGGACCATTTCTGGGGGAGGTGGGACCTGTACAAGCCGCACGGGTTGTAGCTCAACAGAGCTGGGACCAGTATCCTCACGGGAGGGTTTGCTAGTGCTGTTGGAGAGGGTTTAAGCTAGCTTGGCAGGGGGATTTGAACTGGAGAATAGATTCAGTGGGGAGAGAAGCAAAGCTGGAATTGGGCAGCAGCAAAGTAGAAAGTGAATTTGGAAGACAGAGGAAACAAGGGCTGGAAAATAGACAACAGTGAAGTTTGGCAATACTAAATGGTACATACGTCAATGCAAGGAGTATAGGGAATAAGGCAGATGAGCTGAGAACACAGATAGGCACTTGACAGTACGATATTATAGCCATTACTGAGACATGGCTGAAAGGAGGACAGGTATGGCAGCTCAACATTTCTGGTTACAGGGTTTTCAGACATAAGAACATAAGATATAAGAACATAAAAAATAGGAGCAGGAGTAGGCCATTTGGCCTCTCGAGCCTGCTCCGCCATTTAATAAGATCATGGCTGATCTGATCATGGACTCAGCTCCACTTCCCTGCCTGCTCCCCATAACCCTTTACTGCCTTATTGCTCAAAAATTTGTCTATCTCCGCTTTAAATATACTCAATGACCCAGCCTCCACAGCTCTGTGGGGCAGAGAATTCCATAGATTTACAACCCTCTGAGAGAAGAAATTCCTCCTCATCTCAGTTTCCCTTGAATGGAAATATCCTCTCTGCATCCACCTTGTCGAGCCTCCTCATTATCTTATGTTTCAATATCATCTCTCATTCTTCTGAACTCCAATGAGTATAGGTCCAACCTACTCAACCTATCTTCATAAGTCAACTCCCTCATCAGACGGGATATAAAGGGGGGGGGAAAAAGGAGGGGGGGCCGCAGTATTAAAGAAACAATTACAGCTGTGAGAAGGGATGATATGTTAGAGGGATCATCGAATGAGGCCATATGGGTTGAATTGAAGAACAAAAAAGTGGCGATCACACTATTGGGAGTGTACTATAGACCCCCAAACAGTCAAAGGGAGATAGAAGAACAAATATGTGGGCAAATTGTTGCGAAGTGCAAAAACTATAGAGCTGTAATAGTGGGGGATTTCATCATCATTATCATCATAGGCAGTCCCTTGAAATCGAGGAAGACTTGCTTCCACTCTAAAAATGAGTTCTTAGGTGACTGTACAGTTCAATACGGGAATTACAGTCTCTGTCACAGGTGGGACAGACAGTCGTTGAAGGAAAGGGTGGGTGGGACTGGATGCTGCAGGCTCCTTCGGCAGCCTGCGCATGGTTTCTGCATGCTCTCGGCGATGAGACTCGAGATGCTCAGCGCCCTTCCGGATGCATTTCAACCACCCTAATATTAATTGGGCAGAAAGCAGTGTGAATAAGAACATAAGAAATAGGAGCAGGAGTAGGCCATATGGCCCCTCGAGCCTGCTCCGCCATTTAATATGATCATGGCTGATCCGATCATGGACTCAGGTCCACTTCCCTGCCCGCTCCTCATAACCCCTTAATGGTTAAGAAACTGTCTATCTCAGTCTTAAAGGGTGCAGAATTCCTAAAATGCATTCAGGAGAACTTCTTTAACTAGTATGTAACAAGCCCAACAAGGGATGGGGCAATTCTGGATCTGGATTTGGTTTTGGGGAATTGAAGAGGGGCAGGTGGAAGGGGTATCAGTGGGAGAACATTTTGGTGCTAGTGATCATAATTCAGAAAGATTTAGGGTAGTTATGGAAAAGGACAAAGGTGGACCAGGAAAAAGAGTTCTCAATTGGGAAAAAGCCAATTTTGCTGAGCTGAGATGGGATTTGGCCAAAGTGGACTGGAAACGGCTACTTGATGGTAAATCAGTGTCAGAGCAGTCAGAGGCATTCAAGGAAGAGATCCTGAGATTACAGAGAAGTATGTTCCCTTAAAAAAAGCGGTGCTAACAAATCTAGAGACCCATGGATGTCAAGTGACATACAGGGTAAGATAAAGAAAAAAAGAGAAGCTTATGATAGATTCCAAAAACTCAATACTGCAGAGGCCCTAGAAGAGTATAAGAAGTGCAGGGATGCAATGAAAAGAAATATCAGGTAAGCAAAGAGAGAGCACGAAAGAATGTTGGCAAGTAAAATCAGGGAAAACCCAAAGATGTTTTATAAATACATGAAGAGCAAGAGGATAACTAGAGAAAGAGTGGGGCCTATTAGAGACCATAAAGGAAATCTGTGTGTGGAGGCAGAAGATGTAGGTATGCTTCTCAATGAATACTTTGCATCTGTTTTTACAAAAGAGAGGGGCAATGCAGGCATTGCAATGAGGGAGGAGGAGTGTGAAATATTGGCCCAGAAATTCCGCTTTCTCCTTCCCGTGGGCGTTCGACTAGATTTTTGAGAAAAAATACGCACCTACCTGAAAGTGCTGCGCCCGCTCAACTTTACAATGCACAAGCCTGCTCTTGCTGCGCATCACAGCGCATGCACGTCGGGACGTGCGCAGGCCTGGAGCTGGAGTCACATGGCTCTGGGCAGCCAATCAGGTATAGTATATTCTTGTTCATAGTAATAGGAGTTTCGTAAGTCCGAAACCTCTATTACTATGAATGAGAACCTTCTCCAAACACCCAAAACACTAATAAAAAATAGAAAATATACACTACATATTTAAGATTCATTTAAATTAAAGTTATTAATGTCTTATAAAAAATATATTTTGCCGATTTTTAAAAAAGTTTTTTTTAAAATTATGCCTTAAAATAAATTTACTGTTGTGGGGAGGGTTTTTAACAATAAAATGTTTTCATAACTTTATTTTTATATGTTTGTGTGTTTTTTAAAACACTTGCACTTGTCGAAAAGTAGGCTATGCGCCTGCTTTTTCAGGCGCAAGATTTTTGAGGACATTTGTATGCGTAAATATCAAAAATTTGCACATACAAATGTCCTCGCTCCCGATTTGGCTACAATCTGTCAAGCTCCAGCGCATTGCGCACTGAAAACCGGCTTTTCTGATGCCTTCCCGGATCCGTAGAAACTTCGTACGGACTCGGGGCATCGGAATTTCAGGGTCATTAGACGAGATAAACATAGTGAGAGGGGAAGTATTAAGGGGCTTAGCAGCTTTGAAAATGGATAAATCTCCAGGCCCAGATAAAATGTATCCCAGGCTGTTAAGAGAAGCAAAAGAGGAAATAGCAGAGGCTCTGACCATCATTTTCCAGTCCTCTCTGGAGACAGGTATAGTGCCAGAAGACTGGAAGACTGCTAACGTTGTACTTTTGTTTAAAATGGGGAGAAAGGGATAGGCCGAGTAATTACAGGCCAGTCAGCCTAACCTCAGTGGTGGGAATATTATTGGAAAAAAATCCTGAGGGACAGGATAAATCTTCATTTGGAAAAACATGGATTAATCAAGGACAGTTAGCATGGATTTGTTAAGTATGAAAACAGAACACGATGGAAATCTCAGCAGGTTAGGCAGCATCTGTGGAGAGAAAAACAGTTAACGTTTCAGGTCGATGACCTTTCATCAGAACTGGAGAGTGTTCAGAAAGAACAGATTCTTAACAAGCACTGAAAGGGGGAGGGGAAGAAAGAACACAAGTGAAGGTCTGTGATAGGGTGGAAGACAGGAGAGATAAGAGAGACAAAAGGGATGATGGCCCAAATTCAAATGGTAATGCCAGGAATTAGAAAAACATTAGGATGTGAATGGCAGGATAATGACCAGCTGCCATTAGAGACAAGGAGAAAAAAAAGAAACAGGCTCTGCAGGGGGGGGGGGCGGGGGAGGGGAGAGAGAAAGGGAGCCTAAGATTGGCAGCAGCTATGCTCTGAAATGGTTGAATTCAATGTTGAGTCCAGAAGGTTGTAAAGTGCCTAAACGGAAGATGAATTGCTGTTTCTCGAGCTTCATTGGAACAGTGTAGGATACTGAGGACAGGGGGGTCGGAGTGGGAATGGAGTGAAGAATTAAAGTGACAGGTGACCGGAAGCTCAGGGTCAGACTTGCGGACTGAATGGAGGTGCTCCGCAAAGCGGTCACCCAACCTACGCTTGGTCTCCCCAATGTAGAGGAGACCACATCGTGAGCAGCGAATACAGTATACTAAATTGAAAGAAGTACAAGTAAATCGTGTTTTACCTGGAAATAGTATTTGGGGCCCTGGATAGTGGGAAGGAAGGAGGTAAAAGGGCAGGTGTTACATTCTCCTGCGCTTGCACGGGAAGGTGCCATGGGAAGGCGAGGGAATGCGGGGGTCTCCATCTCTGGGAATAGGCTTTTGACCAGTATCCTCTGACTCCCACTGCAACCTGGACTACACTTCCTCCCACCCTGCAACTTGTAAGGACTCCATTCCATTCTTCCAGTTTCTCCGTCGCATCTGTTCTGACGACGCCACCTTTCACACAGGTGCGTTTGACATGTCTTCCTTTTTCCTCAACAGAGGATTCCCCTCCGCAGTGGTTAACATGGCCCCGACCTTGTCCGTTCTATTTCCTGCACCTCTGCTCTCACCCCTTTCTCTCCCTCTCAGAACCATGACAGGGTTCGCCCTGTCCTCACCTTTCACCCCACCAGCCTCCACATTCAAGAGATCATCATCCACCATTGCCGCCACCTCCAGCGTGATCCCACCACCAATCGCATATTCCCCGCCCATCCCCCTCAGCATTCTGAAGGGGCTGCGCCCTCTGCGAAACCCTGGTCCATTCCGCAGTCAACCCCAGCACCCCCTCCCATGGTACCTTTCTGTGCCAGCGCAGGAGATGTAATGCCTACCCTTTTATCTCCTCCCTTCCCACTATCTAGGGTCCCAAATACTCCTTCTAGGTGAAACAGCAATTTACTTGTACTTCTTTCAAGTTAGTATACTGTATTCGCTGCTCACGATGTGGCCTCCTCTACATTGGGGAGACCAAGCATAGATTGGGTGACCGCTTTGCTGAACACCTCCATTCAGTCCGCAAGTCTGACCCTGAGCTTCCGGTCGTCTGTCACTTTAATTCTTCACTCCATTCCCGCTCCGACCGCTCTCTCCTACACTGTTTCAATGAAGTTCAACGCATGCTCGAGGAACTTCAACTCTTCTTTCGTTTAGGCACTTTACAGCCTTCTGGACTCAACATTGAGTTCAACAATTTCAGAGCGTAGCCACTGCCAATCTTTGGCTCCCTTTCTCTGCACCCCCCTCCCACTCCCCCACCGCCTCACAGAGCCTGTTTCTTTCTTTTTTTCTCTCTCCTTGTCTCTAATGGCAGCTGGTCATTATCCCGCCATTCACACCCTGTCTTGAATAATGTTTTTCTAATTCCTGGCATTACTATTTGAATTTGGGCCATCATTCCTTTTATCTCTCCAATCTCTCCTGTGTTCCACCCTATCACAGACCTTCCCTTTTGTTCTTTCTTCCCCTCCTCCTTTCAGTGCTTGTTAAAAATCCGTTCTTTCCGAACACTCTCCAGTTCTGACGAAGGGTATTAGACCCAAAACATTAACTCTGCTATCTCTCCACAGATGCTGCCTGACCTGCTGAGATTTCAAGCATTTTCTGTTTTTATTCCAGATTCCAGCATCCGCAGTGCTGGGTCCCTTGCTTTTTGTGGTATATATCAATGACTTGGACTTGATGTTGGGGGTATGATTAAGAAGTTTGCAGATGATACAAAAATAGGCTGTGTGGTTTATAATGAAGAAGAAAGCTGTAGAGTGCAGGAAGATATCAATGCACTGGTCAGGTGGACGGAACAGTGGCAAATGGAATTCAATCCGGATAAATGTGAGGTAATGCATCTGGGGAGGTCTAACAAGGCAAGGGAATACACATTAAATGGTACGACACTGAAAAGTGTAGATGAACAAAGGGACCTTGGAGTGCAGGTCCACAGATCCCTAAAAGGTACTAGGCCAGGTAGATAAGGTGGTTCAGAGGGCATATGGAATACTTGCCTTTATTAGTCGAGGCATGGAATACAAGAGCAAGGACGTTATGCTTGAACAGTATAAAACACTGGTTAGGTCGCAGCTGGAGTACTGTGTGCAGTTCTGGTCACCACATTATAGGAAAGATATGATTGCACTGGAAAGGGTGCAGAGGAGATTTATAAGAATGTTGCCTGGACTGGATACTTTTGTCTATGAGGAAAGATTGGAGATGCTGGGTCTGTTTTCTTTGGAACAGAGGAGGTTGAGGGGAGACCTGATTGATGTATATAAAATTATGAGGGGCCTGGATAAAGTGGATAGGAAGGACCCGTTTCCTTTGGCAGAGGGGTCAACAACCAGGGGGCATAGATTTAAAGTAATTGGTCGGAGGTTGAGAGAAGATATGAGGGGAAATTTCTTCACCCAGAGGGTGATGAGTGTCTGGAACTCACTGCCTGAAAGAGTGATCGAGGCAGAAACCCTCACCACATTTAAAAAATACTAGGATGGGCATTAAAGTGCCGTAACCTACAGGGCTACAAACCAAGAACTGGAAAGTGAGATTAGGCTGGATAGCTCTTGGTCGGCCGGCGCGGACACGATGGGCCAAAATGGCTTCCTTCCGTGTTGTAAATTTCTATGATTCTATGAGTCTATAAACTAGAGGTGGTCCAAAACTTGGCTGCCCACGTTCTAACTCGCACCAAGTCTCGCTCACTCATCACCCCTGTGCTCGCTAACCTAAATTGGCTCCTGGTTAAGCAACGCCTTGATTTCAAAATTCTCATCCATTTTTTCAAATCCCTCCATGGCTGCACCCTCCCTATCTCTGTAATCTCCAGCTCCACAACCCCCCCCCACCCTGAGCTGTCTGCCCTGCTCTAATTCTGCTCTCTTGAGCATCCCTAATTACAGTCACTCAACCACTGGTGGCCGTGCCTTCTGTTGCCTAGGCCCTAACCTCTGGAATTCCCTGCGTAAACCTCTCCACCTCTCTACTTCTCTTTCCGCCTTCAAGACGCTGCTTAAAACCTACCTCTTTGACCAAGCTTTTGCCCTAAATTTCTCCTTATGTGGCTCGATATCAAATTTTTTGGCTCATAATACTCCTGTGAAGTGCCTTGGGATATTTCACTACGTTAAAGGTGCTATATAAATACAAGTTGTTGTTCTTGTTTTTGTTGTCTTGAACTTAAGTAACTGATTGACAGCCCTATGCGCAGCCAATGAAATGTATTTGGCAGGCTTCTGCCAATTCATCAGTGCTTTATGTTCTACTGTACTACAGCCTGTGTAGAAGGGAGCATGTAGGAGCTACTTGGGGTTATACTAAGCCTTGCATATAATATATTTGTATGGATTCTGATCCAGCTTCAGTGGGAGTGATTCCATGATCTGGCACTCCTTTTGGGGGTCTGATACTTGTAGGGGACGCATCTCAAGAAATATTGGGCTGTAGGCTTGTGTCGCCCTGACCGCCGCTCCTTTCTGAGTGCTAGATCATAGAATCACTCCAATATTATTAGAAGAGTTGTGTATTGTTTCCTATATTACAACAGTGAATACACTTTGAAAGTAAGTCCATCAGTTGTAAGGTGCTTTGGGACGCCCTGTGGCCATGTAAGGCACTATATAAATGCAAGTTCTTTCATTCTTTCTATTATTTTTTATCTGAGCAGGTGCATGTTAGTGAAATCTGCTGCGTTAATCTTTTATTACAATTAGATTTCTTGTTTCTTCAATAAAACTGATTTGTAGGTGGTAGTTTAAGTCGTATAGTCCAAAAGAGTGATCATTCTTCGGTTATCTGAAGGCTAAGAGAACATGAGACATTTTCACTCAACTGTTTACAGTAACAAAAGTATCCCATTTGAACCTTGGGTAAGGATACATTACCAGACATTATGTGCATATCGCCAAAGGGAGCAAGGGTTCACTTATGGGTCTGGACCTTGGCAATAGGCATGAAACAAAAATATCGATGGAAGCCCTAGAATGTACAGGTACATTGTGTAGCAGTAGCCGAGAAACAGAAATGGACAAAGAATATGAAAAAAGGAAACCTCAACCTCATTGACAGTTATTCATCACATTGCTATTTAGAAGATGCATTACAGATACAGATTTGGTTGTATTACAACAGTTAATGCACTCAAAGATGTAAATGTGTTTTGAGCTGTTTCAATGTTACAAGGTGCTATATAAAGCAAGCATTGGATTATCCTGAAATGCAAATTTATCAAAATGCTCATCCAGATTTAAATACATAAAGTATAGAACCCATCAACCCCATTCCCTCCATAGATCATTGACAATTTTCCCTGTCATGCATTATCACCTTTTATTGGAACTAGCTAACCACATACAAAACCTTCAAAAGCCATCTGATGCTTTTCCCTGACTCCAAAATTAATCCAAGATATTGATCCAATTTTACAAACGACACTAATTAAATGTCATGAATTAAATTCTATACCTGTGATTTACCTGTGGTCCCAGAGTATGCAAATCCAATGTCTTCCAACCAGAATTTGGTTATCTCTGCATATCCTTACCATTGTAATATCCAATCCTATTGTTAAACAGATATTTATTCAGCTTTTACAGGATTTAATCAATACCCCATTCATTGTTTTTACCATAAATATGTTCATCACATCTTCTACACAATTCTGTGTGTATAGGTTGAGGAGCAGGGGTGTTCTCGCCTCCTCTCCCATTTGGGGTTAATTTTGTGTTTATATCCTATAGTTCTGGCGTCACTGCCTATGTTAAATAACTTACTTAAATTGACATAATCTATGCCTCTCATCAATGGCCTGCATCTGTTTCTGATAGGAACAATTTTAGTTCTGTAAGTTACAGCCACAGGATCCAGAATCATCCTGGTCATTTTTCTGAGCTCTATTCAATGCATCAATGTCCTTTGAAAGTGTTAGAAACTAAGGATGCCTAAAAATGTATAAAATTGATATGAATGCTGTGTTTTAAATCGTTGTTTTGGACTAGAGATGAGGTGTCTGCTTAGAATGAGAGAGAAATGCTTAGAAATGCTAATTATCTGTGGTTTTCAAGTTAAAGCTTCAGTTTGTTTATGTATCTTAAGAAAATTTGTGTGGAAAGGAAGTTTGTAGGAATTAATGTAAACACAGTTTGCTATGTTGTAAAGAATGGTTGAGGTGACAAAGCTCTGGTGTGGGTCTCATAGTTCAAAGAGTAGAGGATAGCTATGGCTTTGTATTGATTGTACCTGAGGGGATAGGGGCAAAGAGAGATGAAAGCAATTCTACAGAAAAGTGACTTCGAGAAGGTATAAATGATGAAATGTGACCAAAATTGTAAGACATCTTTAAGGCGGGTTCTTGAAACAAGAATTGAGACAAAGAACTACTTGTTGGATATTAAGTTTTTAGGGGAACCTCTATCGGTCAAAAGGTCTTGTCAATATTCAGGTTAAGGCCCACCCCTAAAAATAGGTTAAAAGTAACCTCCTGGAAGTTTGTAGTCACAGACAGAAAAAACAAAAGAAAGAGAAGGAGGGACACAGACGGGAGAGAAAGAGAGAGAGAACGAGATAGAGAGTGAATGAAGCCCTAGATGGTAGGAAGAACAGAATTGCTCACATGTGTCAACCGTCTGTCTGGTCGGATTGATTTCAACTATTGTTACGGTTGTATGTTTTTGCTGTACAGCTAATGTTGCATTCCGTCTTGAACTCTGATTAAACACAATATATCCACCATATTGGTTTGCACGTGAACCTGATTATTTAAAGTGACCAGAGATAACAGTAAACAGGTAATTTCTAACAAAAGTTACATGCCCAAAACTCGATATAATAATTGTACAGGGCTGGAGTAATCAGTTTCAGAGAGTTAGATCACAGATTGGTATAATTGAACACTAAACATTAGTAGTAAAATGTATATTGCTCATCGGCATAGGCAGTCCCTCAAAATTGAGGAAGACTTGCTTCCACTCCAAAAGTGAGTTCTTAGGTGACTGAACAGTCCAATACAGGAATTACAGTCTCTGTCGCAGGTGGGACAGACAGTCGTTGGAAGAAAGGATGGATGGGGAGTCTGGTTTGCTGCACGCTCCTTCCGCTGCCAGCGCTTGTTTTCTGCATGCTCTCGGCGATGAGACTCGAGGTGCTCAATGCTGTCCCGGATGCTCTTCCTCCACTTAGGGCTGTCTTTGGCCAGGGACTCCCAGGTGTCGGTGGGGATGTTGCATTTTATCAAGGAGGCTTTGAGGGTGTCCTTGAAATGTTTTCTCTGTCCACCTGAGGCTCGCTTGCTGTGTAGGAGTTCCGAGTAAGCGCATGCTTTAGGAGTCTTGTGTCGGACATGCAAACAATGTGGCCCGCCCAACGTCAATAATGTCAATAACAGCTCTTCTATGGAGCAATTGTTCTTAATGCATTTTTCTAATTGGGATTGGGAAAGTGAAGAGTGAGTGAGAGTCTAATCACCTCCCCTTGACATTCAATGGCATTACCATTGTCACATCCCCTGCAATCAACATCCTGGGGGGCGGAGGGGGGGGGGGTGGGGGCACCATTGACCAGAAACTTAACTGGACCAGCCACATAATAATTTGTTGCTACAAGAATAGGTCAGAAACTGGGTATTCTGTGACGAGTGACTCACCTCTCGACTCCCCAAAGCCTTTCCACCATCTGCAAGGCACAAGGCAGAAGTGTGAAGGAATATTCTCCACTTGCCTGGATGAGTGCAGCTCCAACAATACTCAAGAAGCTCAACACCCACCCAGAACAAAGCAGCCTGCTTGATTGGCACTCCATCCACCAGCTTAAACATTCACTTTCTCCACCATCGGTGCACCGTGTCTACAGTGCGTATCATCTACAAGATCCACTGCAGCAACTCACCAAGGCTTCTTCGACAGCACCTCCCAACCCCACGACCACTACTATCTAGGAGAACAAGGGCAGCAGGTGCATGGGAACACCACTATCTCCAAGTTCCTCTCCAAGTCACACACCATCCTGACTTGGAAATATATTACCGTTCCTTATTGTCGCTGGGTCAAAATCCTGGAACTCCTTCCCTAAAAGCATCCTGGGAGTACCTTCACCACACGGACTGCAGTAGTTCAAGGTGGCAGCTCATCACCACCTTCTCGAGGGCAATTAGAGATGGGCAATAAATGCTGGCCTTGTCAGCGACGCTTACATTCCATGAATGAATAAAAAAAGATGCGTCCATTTGTACTAACAAAATGGCCACCGTTTCTCTGATTGGCTCTCCCTTATCACATGACCTATTGCTAATTGGTCTCCTTGGAGGATAAACCACACCCTGAAGTTTCTCTGGAATGTGTAAATCGAACCGCCCGCCTAAGATCTGACTGACTTTGCAAATTGTAATTTGATTCATTCTGACTTCAGAAGCCAGAGAGGACACATCTCGAGCAACCCAGAAAAAGCCACCAAGTCCCTTACCCCAGTGCAAGTGCATCCCTCCCCAGCCGAAGTCCCTTACCCCAAAGCTCAAGTAGCTGGCAATAACCACTGACACAAATGACACGGAAGTAATGTAAAAAATGTAATGGAATTTATTGATAATAAAAGACAATCAAGTTGCATTGTACAAAACTCTCCAAACATGATTAGGGGGAGGCTCGAAGCTCAGTCAGAGGCTCAGCTGGAGGCTCAGGGTTCAGGGGCATGCGGCTCAATCGGACAACATGGTCAGTTCAGAATGAACGTATTCGGAGCCCCACTTCTAGTTCCGGTTTTGAGCGTGGGGGGGCAGGCGGAGTTGGGAAGATGCATGCGCAAAAAGCGTTAGTATAAATAGTAATTTTGATTTTAAAAAAAGGCAATACTGGCAGCAATTACATTTTCTGTGTACTTGTGGTAGGGAGAAAATAAAAATAAATAAATCTGCTCGATACATGCTTCCCTATATTTCAAAAAGTGAAACTAGACTGAAGAATTATTTATTTATAAAAAATATTTCCTTAACAGAAAGCATTACCATGTGTGACAGTCATTGCTTTCAAGATAAAATATTCCTCTATATAGTTAAAAATGTCCACTCATCACAGATAAATGATAAAGTGATAACAAACAGTATAATTTGCCAGCCCCCCTATTGTAGACCTGTCATGTTAGATTTCCCAGCTAGACCAGAGGTGCACCATTGATGGACCATATCATAGAAGGCTGGGGCTGGGAAGTTATACAGCCAGCACCTCACAGCTAACCTGAGGTGCAGAATGTCCACAGCGTTTGGTCTGCCCTCCAGGCCTCCATAACCAATGCCTGTGAAGAGACACTTCGTCACTCAACCAGAAAACACCAGGACTGGTTTGATGAGAATGACCAGGAAATCCAAGAACTAATAGATCACAAATGCAGAGCATCTCTGAGCCTCAAGCAACAAACCAACTCGGGAGCTGCAAAGCAACATTACAGGCGGCTCAAGGCTGAGGTCCAACAAAAAACCCGGGACCTAAAGAACAGGTGGTAGATGGAGAAAGCACAGGAGATACAACAACTGGCTGATAGCCATGAGGTGCGAGGATTCTTCATCGCAGTCAAGGCCACCTACGGTCCAAACTCCCAAGGCCCCGCCCCACTGCCGGCCAAGAACAGGGAAACATTCATCAAGGACATAGAGGAAGTCAGGGCCCGCTGGAAGGAGCACTTCGAAGATCTCCTCAAAATCGAGACACTTCCTTTGACTCGAGTGTTCTTGACTCTATCCCGCAGCATGCGACCCGCCACCACCTCAGTGAAACCCCAACGCGGCATGAGGTAGGAAAAGCCATAAGACAGCTCAAGAACAACAAGGCTACTGGAGCAGATGGAATCCCTGTTGAAGCACTAAAATATGATGGAAAGGCGCTGTTGGCGCAGATACATGACCTCATCTCTCTCATCTGGAGGGAGAAGAGCATGCCGGGAGATCTCAGAGATGCAGTGATCGTGACCACCTTTTAAAAAAAAAAGGGACAAGTCCGATTGCGGCAACTACAGAGGAATCTCCCTGCTATCAGCCACTGGGAAAGTTGTCGCTAGAGTCCTCCTCAACCATCTTCTCCCAGTGGGCGAGGAGCTCCTCCCAGAGTCACAGTGTGGATTTCGTCCCCTACGGGGCACAACAGACATGATCTTTGCAGCACGACAGCTGCAGGAAAAATGCAGGGAGCAGCACCAGCCCTTATACATGGCCTTCTTCGACCTGCGCGGGTCTATGGAGTGTCCGCCTCCGTTTCAGATGCCTCCAAAAGTTCGTCAACATTTTCCGCTTGCTCCACGACGACATGCAGGCCGTGATCCTTATCAACAGATCCATTACAGACCCAATCCACATCCGGACCGGGGTCAAACAGGGCTGCGTCTTCGGCCCAACCTTCCTCGCTGCCATGCTCCACCTCAGTCAACAAGCTCCCCGCTGGAGTGGAACTAAACTACAGAACCAGTGGGAAGCTGTTCAACCTTTGCTATCTCCAGGCCAGGTCCAAGACCACCCCAACCTCTGTCATCGAGCTACAGTACGCGGACGACACCTGCGTTTGCGCACATACAGAGGCTGAACTCCAGGACATAGTGGGCGTATTTCCCGAGGCGTACGAAAGCATGGGCCTTACGCTAAACATCCGTAAGACAAAGGTCCTCCACCAGCCTGTCCTCGCCGCACAGCACTGCCCCCCAGTCATCAAGATTCATGGCGCGGCCCTGGACAACCTGGACCATTTCCCATACCTCGGGAGCCTCTATCAACAAAAGCAGACATTGATGAGGAGATTTAACACCGCCTCCAGTGCGCCAGCACAGCCTTCGGCCGCCTGAGAGAGAGTGTTCAAAGACCAGGCCCTCAAATCTACCACCAAGCTCAAGGTCTACAGGGCTGTAGTAATACCCGCCCTCCTGCATGACTCAGAGACATGGATCATGTACAGTAGACACCTCAAGTCGCTGGAGAAAAACTACCAACGATGCCTTCGCAAGATCCTACAAATCCCCTGGGAGGACAGACGCACCAACATTAATGTCATGTATCTCACACGACTGTATATAACTGTATCTTACCATGCTATACATGACTGTAACTAGATATGACCTGTAACCACAAGCATACTTTACCACCAGGGGTGCACTTGCAGGAGACACTGCATACCTGTTCCACACAGGTATATAAAGGCAGGTTTCAGGCAAGTGTGGCACTCGAGAGCTGTGAAATAAAGGTGCAGGTCCAGAGTGACCTTGACTTCAGCATGTGCCTCATGTAAGTCTGTACTGTAGGGTCAGGACTTTACAGTGGCGACGAGTTACAGAATCACAAAATCCACAGAATGGCTACCAACAGCTCAGATGAGAAATACAATGCGGGAGACAATTGAGAGGACTTTATAGAAAGGCTCCAGCAAAGCTTTGTAACCAAAGACTGATTGAGCGCGATAAGGCGAGCCCATCTCTTGACCAGCTGTGGCTCGAAAACATACGCCTTAATGAAGGTTCTGCTGGCACCCGAGAAACCAGCAAGCAAGTCGTTTGAAGAGTTGAGCACACTGCTGAGAGACCACATGAAGCCAGCAAGCAGCCTACACATGGCCAGACACAGGTTCTACAACTACAGACACTGTATGGGCCAGAGCATACCCGACTTTGTGGCGGAACTTCGGAGGCTGGCTAGTTTATGTGAGTTCTCCGATGAACTAAGGAGAGAAGTACTGAGAGACTTTTTTATTGAAGGAATAGGCAACGCAGGCATATTCCAAAAGCTTCTAGAGACTAAGAACTTGACCCTAGAGGCAGCAGCACTGGTCGCACAGACATTCTTGGCAGGAGAAGAAGAAACGAGGTTGATCTATACTGCGGGTACGACAACTAACGGAACATCGGATCAAGGGGTACACAGCGTGAACTAAGCCGCTACCCCCACACACAGACAAAGGCAGGAGAGCAGGCCTTCAACAGCAGGCAGTGGCGCCAGAAGCCATCAAGGGCCACATGAACAGCCGTTCACACCTCATCAACCCACAATGCGAGCAATCAACTAAAGACTGAGAGAAGCTCAAGAATGATCAGCCAGACGCAGCTCATCCTTTGGAAACAATGGAAGCAGTCTGTGCTCGAGATGTGGGGGAAGGCACTCAACAAGGGGGTGTCGATTTCAGCATGTTGTTTGCAGAAACTGCAACTATACAGGGCATCTGGCTCGCAAGTGCAGAAAAACAGCAGTCCGGCTGGTATACGAATCGGAAGGGTCAGAAAGCGGACCAGAAGATGGTGGGGATAGTGCCCGGGACACCGAGGTACAGCGGGTCAACACGATCAATGTCCACTGTTCTTACAACAAGACGCCTCCAATAATGATGAGGGTCCTACTCAACAGGATACTCGTCAACATGGAACTGGACACGGGAGCTAGTCAATCTCTCATGAGCGTCCAACAATTTGAACAGCTGTGGCTGCACAAAAGCAACAGACCGAAACTCACAAGGATCGTCACCAAATTAAGGACCTATACCAAGGAAATCGTCCCAGTCCTTGGCAGCGTCATGCTCTCAATCACACACAAAGGGACGGTGAACCGACTTCCCCTGTGGATTGTCCCCAGAGATCTCCCAGCACTGTTGGGGAGAAGCTGGCTGGCAAAACTAAATTGGAAATGGGATCAGATGTTCATGCCATGTCGTCAGAGGAATGGACCTCCTGCTCAACAGTTCTAAGTCATTTTGAACATCTCTTTCAGCCAGGTGTGGGCACCTTCAAAGGGGCTAAAGTTAAAATCTACATCACACAGGATGCCAGACCGGTCCATCACAAGGCTAGAGCTGTGCCTTATGTGATGAGGGAAAAGATTGAACACGAACTGGACCGGCTTCTGCGGGAAGGCATTATCTCACCCATGGAATTTAGCGACTGGGCAAGTCCCATCGTCCCCGTCATGAAGCCTGATGGATCCGTACGAATCTGTGGGGATTACAAGTCTACCATAAACAGAGTCTCCCTACAGGACCAATACCCGCTGCCCAGAGCAGAGGACCTATTTGCCACATTGGCTGGAGGAAAACTTTTCTCGAAATTAGATCTCACATCCGCGTATATGATGCAAGAACTGACCGAAGAGTCTAAGCTACTCACCACCATCAACACACATCGAGGCTTTTTTATGTACAATCAATGCCCATTCGGCATCAGGTCGGCAGCTGCTATATTCCAGCGCAACATGGAGAGTCTGCTCAAGTCCATCCCGGGGACGGTTGTGTTTCAAGATGACATACTCATTACGGGCAGGAACACCGACTCCCATCTCCGCAATTTGGAGGAAGTACTAAGTCGATTGGATCGGGTAGGCCTAAGAGTTAAGAAATTCAAGTGTCTGTTTCTCGCGCCCGAGGTTGAATTTTTGGGCAGAAGGATTGCCGCTGATGGAATCTGCCCAACAGAATCAAAAACCGAAGCAATTCGTCTGGCACCCAGGCCCCGGAATGTCAAGGAAATGCGCGCCTTTCTCGGGCTACTCAATTACTTTGGGAACTTTATGCAGAACTTGAGCACGCTGCTGGAGCCTCTCCACGTGCTACTCAGAAAGGGGTGCGATTGGTTTTGGGGGGACGCCCAAGAACGCGCCTTCAGTAAGGCACGCAACCTTCTATTTTCCAACAGTGTTTTAGCCTTTTTTGACCCAGGTAAAAAGCTAGTTTTTACATGTAATGCGTCAGTGTACGGGGTCGGGTGCGTTTTCATGATGCGGGTAAATTACAACCCATTGCTTATGCCTCCAGGTCACTTTCGCGGGCGGAGCGCGGGTACGGTATGGTTGAGAAGGAGGCGCTTAGGTGCGTGTACGGTGTCAAAAAGATGCACCAATACCTTTTCGGGGCCAAGTTCGCATTAGAAACCGACCACAAGCCCCTCACGTCCCTGCTATCTGAGTGCAAGGCAATAAACGCCAACGCCTCGGCGCGCATTCAGCGGCGGGCACTCATGCTGGCGTCTTACGACTACACAATAAGGCACAGACCAGGCACAGACAACTGTGCAGATGCACTTAGCAGGCTACCCCTGGCGACCACGGAAAGGTCCGACGAACAGGACTGTGAGATGGTCATGGCAATCAATGCCTTTGAATCCACAGGTTCGCCCATGACGGCTCGCCAAATCAGAGCCTGGACGACCAGCGACCCCACGTTATCCTTAGTCAAAAGATGTGTTTTAACTGGTGACTGGGCAGAGGCTCGCGATGCCTGCCCCGAGGAGATCAAACCTTTCCATAGGCGCATGCATGAACTATCACTACAGGCAGACTGCCTGATGTGGGGCAGCCAAGTAGTTATGCCCTTGCGAGGCAGAGAGGCGTTTGTCTGGGAGCTCCACCGCGAGCACCCGGGGATCGTCCTTATGAAGGCCATAGCCAGATCCCACGTCTGGTGGCCTGGCATTGACGCGGACTTGGAGATCTGCGTCCGGCGGTGCACCATTTATGCCCAACTCAGTAATGCCCCCAGGGAGGCCCCCCTAAGCCCCTGGCCCTGGCCCACCAAACCGTGGTCGCGGGTGCATGTCGACTATGCGGGACCATTCATGGGCAAAATGTTCCTCGTAGTCGTCGATGCATTTTCAAAGTGGATCGAGTGCACCATTTTAAACTCGAGCACCACCTCCACCACTGTGGAGAGCCTTAGAACCATGTTTGCAACGCACGGAATTCCTGACATATTGGTCAGTGCTTCACCAGCGCATAATTTCAAGATTTTATAGTTGACCACGACATAAATCATGTTAAGAGGCACCGTTCAAGCCGGCCTCAATGGGCAGGCAGAGCGAGCAGTGCAAATCATCAAACAAGGCATGCTAAAAATCCAAGGTCCCACACTGCAGAGCCGCCTGTCGTGACTGCTGTTGGCATACAGATCTCGTCCGCATTCGTTGACCGGGGTTCCCTCCGCGCAACTATTGATGAAATGGACCTTAAAGACTAGACTCTCGTTAATCCTCCCAGACATGCATGAAATTGTTGAGGCAAAGCGCCGGAAGTTAACTGAGTACCATGACCGAAATTCGAGGGGGAGGTGGAATGAGATAGGGGACAAAGTGTTTGTGCTAAACTATGGCAGGGGTCCCAAATGGCTTACAGGGACAGTAACAGGCAAGGAAGGAAACAGGCTACTGGTTGTACAAATGGACAATGGCCAAACCTGTCAGAGGCATGTAGACCAAATAAAAAGTAGATTCACCAACAACACTGCAGAACCAGAGGCAGACTACAATGTGGAACTCACACCACACCTGGTGGACAGACAGAGGGAACAACCTGAGGAAAGGGCAGTCTCAACAGACTGCCCAGGCGAGATACCAGCAATCACACCGAAAGAAAAACAGGCACCAAGGCAAACAACTGAACCACAACTAAGACACTCCACGCGAGAGCGTAGACCACCTGAGAGACTGAATCTATAAAGACAATAAGACCTTGGGGGAGGGTGATATCATGTATCTCACACTACTGTATATAACTGTATCTTACCATGCTATACATGACTGTAACTAGATATGACCTGTAACCACAAGCATACTTTACCACCAGGGGTGCACTTGCAGGAGACACTGCATACCTGTTCCACACAGGTATATAAAAGGCAGGTCTCAGGCAAGTGTGGCACTCGAGAGCTGTGAAATAAAGGTGCAGGTCCAGAGTGACCTTGACTTCAGCATGTGCCTCGTGTAAGTCTGTATTGCAGGGTCAGGACTTTACAATTAGTGTCCTCGACCAGGCCAACATCCCCAGCATTGAAGCACTGACCACACTTGATCAGCTCCGCTGGGTAGGCCACATAGTCCACATGCCAGACACGAGACTCCCAAAGCAAGCGCTCTACTTGGTACTCCTTCATGGCAAATGAGCCAAAGGTGGACAGAGGAAACGTGACAAGGACACCCTCAAAGCCTCCCTGATAAAGTGCAACATCCCCACCGACACCTGGGAGTCCCTGGCCAAAGACCGCCCTAAGTGGAGGAAGTACATCCGGGAGGGCGCTGAGCGCCTCGAGTCTCATCGCCGAGTGCATGCAGAAAACAAGCGCAGTCAGCGGAAAGAATGTGCGGCATACCTGTCCCATCCTCTCTTACCCTCAACAACTGTCTGTCCAACCTGTGGCAGGGACTGTGGCTCTCGAATTGGACTGTTCAGCCACCTAAGGACTCATTCTAAGAGTGGAAGCAAGTCTTCCTCGATTCAGAGGGACTGCCTATGATAGCATAGAAATTTACAGCACGGAAGGAGGCCATTTTGGCCCATCGTGTCTGCGCCAGCCGATAAAGAGCAATCCAGCCTAATCCCACTTTCCAGCTGTTGGTCTGTAGCCTTGTAGATTACGGCACTTCAAGTGCACATCCAATTACTTTTTAAATGTGATTCGGGGTTCTGCCTCTATCATCCTTTCAGGCAATGAGTTCCAGACCCCCACCATTGTTATTATGCTTAACAATAATGATAAAGATTGTGACATGCCTAATGTAACCATGTCTGTTGAAACCAGGACACCCAAAAGTGATGCAAGTGCTAGAATGTATAATGCAGGCTCGACTATATGTGATCAGAGCCAAGGTGTCATGTATACCGGTAGGACACTGCCAAAGGACATTGGGTCCTACAGGGACCATGTTAATGTCTGGGTGAAAGAATTTCCCCATAAATTGCCTCTAAACCTCCAACCAATTATTTTAAATCTATGCCCTCTGATTGTTGACCCCGCTACTAAGGGAAATAGGTCCTTCCTATCCACTCTCTCTCGAGGCCCCTCATAATTTTATACACCTCAATAAGGTCTCTGTTGTGTATGCATGCCTGTTTACCGTGTGATGTCTGGAACACTGTATGCAACATTGAATGTACCTTTGTACTGTACACACCTTACTGGTACACTAGAGGGTGCTGTTGCTGGAGACCCAGGGGTTGCCTGCACACGGCAGGTAACCCAGTATAAAAAGGAACACACAGCTTTTTGTCAGCACTCAGGAGCTGCAAAGAAAGAACTGGAAGTCTGCAGAGTTTAAGCACCATACCCTGCCTTGTGGAATCATTGCTAAAGGTGCCTGCATACACTATAACTGGCGACAGAAATACGGGATCATGAACTACACGCTCAACATGTCTAACCTCAGCAACTTTCAGCAATTTACGGAGGGGGAGGAGGGATTGAGGTGCTTTTGTGGAAAGATTGGAACACTTCTTCATAGCCAACGACCTGGATGGGGACACACCGGCCACACTATCGAACAAACGCAGGGCCATCCTGCTTAGCAGTTGTGGGCCCACCACCTACGGTCTCATCAGGGACTTACTAGCCCCGGAGAAGACAACCACCAAGAGCTATGAGGAACTTGTAACAATCATACAGGAACAACTAAAACCGAAAGAAAGCATTCTCACAGCCAGGCACCGGTTTTACACTTACCGGCGACCTGAGGGCCAGGAAATTGCCAAGCATGCTGCACACTTAAGATGACTAGCTGCACCATGTGAGTTTGGCGACCACCTTAATGAAGCACTAAGGGACATATTTGTCATTGGAATCGGCCACGAAGGCCTCCTACACAAATTGCTCTCGGCTGACATTACGGTCACCCTGCAGAAAGCAATTCAAGTTTTCGGCCAGCGACTCCAGGCGAATACTGACCCAGGACTCAAAACAGGTGAGCGCAGTGCACCGCACGGACACCTCTAAAGGCAGAAATGCTGCCCCGAGTCCCGCAACCCTGAGTCTGCCACATGGGGCAAACCGGATGACCCCGTGCTGGCGCTGTGGAGGAAACCACAGCACCCACCAGTGCGGCTACAAAGACTATTCATGCAAAGGCTGCAAAGAAAAAGGGCACCTTCAGAGAATGTACAGAAAAGGCTGTACTCACTGTGTCCCTAATGAGTTGGCTAATCACCGGGGCTCCGACACTTTGAAAAAATTTGGAGGAATCTTGCCTCTCGAACAAAACTGTCTCCTGTCCAGGCAAAGCTGCTCACATACACTAAAGGTAAAATCCAAATCGTTGGCAGTGTAGACGTCCAGGTCTCCCAGGGCGGCGTGTTGCACAAACTCCCCCTGTGGATTGTAGCTGCCGATGGTCCCATGCTGCTGGGCAGGAATTGGATGAACCGGGTCCACATCAAGCGAAGTGGTGCTGTGGAAGAAAAGACCACCACAGCCTGCCTGCAGCAAGACCACAGAATGACTGCAGCACCACAAGCATGTGGAAGAAAAGACCACCACAGCCTGCCTGCAACAAGACCACAAAATGGCTGCAGCACCACAAGAACGTGGAAGAAAGGAGCACCACAAAATGGCTGCTGCTTGGTGAGCAGCACACCTGCATTCAAAATGCGAGTCAACATGGAGGAGCATCATGTGACATCGAGCGGCCAATCGGATTTGAAAGCTCCCTTAAAGGAGACCGGTAACCAAAAAAATTGAAAGGAGAAGTTCCAACTATTTGAGTACACTGACTTTAAAGCTAAAGATGCAATTAAAGGATGCAAGTATGAAAATGTATGCACTGTAACCATGAATTGTGATGCTGGTTTAACTAATGTGACTAATGAGATGAATGCAGGTGTCAGTAAGGTTAAGAACAAGTTTATTATGCTTAACAATAATGTTAAAGATTGTGACATGCCTAATGTAACCATGTCTGTTGAAACCAGGACACCCGAAAGTGATGCAAGTGCTAGAATGTATAATGCAGGCTCGACTATGTGTGATCAGAGCCAAGGTGTCATGTATACCGGTAGGACACTGCAAAAGGACATTGGGTCTTACAGGGACCGTGCTAATGTCAATGGAATCCCCCTGTGGGAGACCCCCAGGTCCAGCAGGCTACCTGACCATGTAGCCTGGACCTTTGGAACGAATGTGATGCCCCTTGCAGGACACACACACAGGCAGTGGGAGCAGACCCATTACAGGGACAGTGGTCAATGGGCAGCCCAGCCACCACCAATGGCAACCTGCACCAGACCAGCCCTACAGCTCCTGGCCACCAGGGCATGAGGCCAATACCCTCCAGCTTTCCTGGCAAACCCTGGGATGACCTGACCCTCATCCCCATTGGTGGAAAAGGAGCTCACCCAGTCTTGTGGCCCTGCCCACCACCCCACAACTACCTACATCACAGTGTATACACACCACCCACTGCTGCCGTGGCTACCTCCCCGAGGGGTCCCACAACAGTGACACCCACTTGGTCTGTGTGTGAGGGAGGGGAAATGTATGAGGCCAGCCTCAAGCACATGGGACACACCTTGCAACCACACAACCCTCACCACAACCTCCCATAGCCCACCACTGATCATCTCTCCTGGTCATGACAACAAGGATATGAAAAATGCTCAGGGGGGAGTATTGTTGTGTATGCATGCATGTTTACTGTGTGATGTCTGTAACACTGTATGCAACATTGAATGTACCCTTGTACTGTACACGCCTTACCGGTACACTAGAGGGTGCTGTTGCTGGAGACCCAGGGGTTGCCTGCACACGACAGGTAACCCAGTATAAAAAGGAACACACAGCTTGTTGTCAGCACTCAGGAGCTGCAAATAAAAGACTGGAAGTTTGCAGAGTTTAAGCACCATACCCTGCCTCGTGGAGTCATTACTAAAGGCGCCTGCCTACACTATAGTCTCCCCTCTTCCAAAGAAAGCAAACCCAGCCTATCCAATCTTTGCTCAGCTAAAATTCTCCAGCCCAGGCAACATCCTCGTAAATCTGCTCTGTACCCTCTCTAGTGTAATCAGGGATCAGTGAACGGTAATTCAAAACTGTATCTGCACCCTCTCCCTGCAGCAAAGTCCACGCATGTGGATTTCAACTGAGAATGGAACCATTTCGATGAAACACACCCCTTGAAAGAATAGCCTGCTAACCCTGTCTGAACTCCACATCAAGAATATGCTATTTACTGAATGCCTGGCCTGGAGCTGTGATTCCATCGGTGCTGGGCGGCCGTCGGGGTAGCAGCTCCCTAGGGAGCTCCCCTGCTGAACAGTTCCTCGGCAAATCCCACCCTCAACCTCCCCCCTCCCACTGTATAAACGTCCCCAAGCCCCAGCCCTCGCTCCAATAGACCCTAATAGGGGGTTTTAGAGAATTAAATCCCCACCCTAACCTCAACCCCGCGAATCCCAAAAGTTCGGGCCTCCCGCCACACCACACATCGGCGACTCCCAGCTGGACCTCCTGCGGCGACTGAACGACTCAACGCGACCAGGACCTCCCGGCTGGACCTCCTGCGGTGACTCGGCGCGACCTGGGCCTCCCGGCTGGACCTCCTGCGGTGACTGAGTGGCTGGACCTGGCTATCGGGCCTCCACCTCCTCACCCCCCCCTCCCTTCTCCTGGACCTCTCCTTCCCCACTGATGGCCTGGCCTCCTCCCCTCCTCCAGCACGTGGTGAGTACAATGGCTGTGATCCACCCTGCCCCCCCCATTCTGAACCCCAGTGCACCACTGACCCCCCCCCCCCCCCCCCAATGCCTGCCCTCAATCAAGCCTTGGACCACCTGCCATCAAGGGCGCTACCCAGCGCCGAGCCTACGGGCAACACCTTGCTGTAGGCAATTAGGTCCATATAGCAGTGCCTGGTCTCCAGTCATCCTGGATCCCTTGCCACTGGACCAAGACCTCACTCAGCTAAGCCTGTGTGGTAGCCGGTGTGCAATGACCATCCCACATTAAAAGAAATCATACACAGGCATCTTCCACTACTCTAACATGAAGTTCGGAACCTGGAACGTCAGGACCCTCATGGACAACCCCAACAGCAACAGACCAGAACGCCGCACCACCATAGTTGCCCGGGAACTTAGACGCTTTGATATCGACATCGCAGCCCTAAGCGAGACCTGGCGGGCAGGGGAAGGCCAGCTCAAGGAACAAGGTGGAGGTTACACCTTCTTCTGGAAAGGGAAACCAGAGGCAGAACACCGCCTTCACGGAGTCGGCTTCGCCATCAAAAACTAACTGGTCGACCGCCTCAAAGACTCTCAGTGCGGGGCTAACGAACGCCTCATGACGCTTCGACTCACCCTATCCTGGAACCAGTACGCCACAGTCATTAGTGCCCCAACACTCGATGCAACAGATGAGGCCAAAGAGGGTTTTTATCCAACCTCTCAAAATCCCTGACCTGCGTCCCCGCGGGCGACAAACTGATCCTCCTCGGTGACTTCAACGCCAGGGTCGGCAAGGACACAGACCTCTGGGGAGGTGTGATTAGCAGAGAGGGGGTGGGGAAAGCCAACTCCAGTGGTACCCTACTCCTGACAAAATGCCTAGAGCATGAACTTGTCATCACCAACACCTTGTTCCGCCAGAGGGACAAATACAAGGCATCGTGGCAACACCCTCGCTCCAAACACTGGCACCTGCTCAACTATGTCATCGTCCGAGCCAGAGAACGCAAGGATGTGTGCATCACCCATGCATTGACAGGAGCTGACGACTGCTGGATGGACCACAGCCTAATCCGATCCATCATCGACATCAACATAGCCCCAAAGTGAAGGGGACAGCAGGAGCAGTGTCGCAAAAAAGTCAATGCCGGGGCACTTCAGGAACCAGCTAAGAGAGCCTTTACAGTCAGCGCCTCACAGCTAACCTGGCGTGCCTTGATGACCCCGAGATGCAGAATGTCCACAGCGCTTGGTCTGCCCTCCAGACCTCCATAACCAGTGCCTGCAAAGAGACGCTCGGTCAATCATCCATGAAACACCAGGACTGGTTTGATGAGAATGATCAGGAGATTCAAGAACTAATTGATTGCAAGTGCAGGGCATTTCTGAGCCTTAAACAGCAACCCAATTCGGGAGCAGCAAAGCAACATTACAGACAGCTAAAGGCTAAGGTCCAACAAAAAACCCGGGACCTAAAGAACAAGTGGTGGATGGAGAAAGCACAGGAGATACAGCAGCTGGCCGACAGCCATCATGTGCGAGGATTCTTCATCACAGTCAAGGCCACATATCGATCAAACTCTCAAGGCCCCACCCCACTCCTGACCAAGAACGAGGAAACACTCACCAAGGACACCGAGGCAGTCAGGGCCCGCTGGAAGGAACACTTCGAAGATCTCCTCAATCGAGACTCTGCCTTTGACTCGAGTGTTCTCGACTCCATTCCGCAGTATGCTACCTGCCACCACCTCAGTGAGACCCCAACACTGCACGAGGTAGAAAAAGCCATAAGACAGCCAAAAAACAACAAGGCTATGGGAGTGGTGGAATCCCTGCTGACGCACTGAAGTATGGCAGAGAGGCACTACTGGCGCGAATACATGACTTCATCTCTCTCAGCTGGAGGGAGGAGAGCTGGGAGATCTTAGAGATGCAGTGATCGTGACCATCTTTAAAAAAGGGGTCAAGTCCGACTGCAGCAACTACAGAGGAATCTCCCTGCTATCAGCCACTGGGAAAGTCGTTGCTAGAGTCCTCCTCAACCGTCTTCTCCCCGTGTCCGAGGAGCTCCTCCTGGAATCACACTGTGGATTTCGTCGCCTCCGGGGCACAACGGACATGATTTTTGCAGCGCGACAGCTGCAGGAAAAATGCAGGGAACAGCGCCAGCCCTTATACATGGCCTTCTTTGACCTTACAAAGGCCTTTGACACTGTCAACCGCGAGGGTCTATGGAGCGTCCTCCTCCGTTTCGGATGCCCCCAAAAGTACGTCACCATACTCTGCCTGCTCCACGATGACATGCAGGCTGTGATCCTGACCAACGGATCCATCACAGACCCAATTCACGTCCGGACCAGGGTCAAGCAGGGCTGCGTCATCGTCCCAAACCTCTTAATCTTCCTCACTGCCGTGCTCCACCTCACAGTTGATAAGCTCCCCGCTGGAGTGGTACTAAACTACAGAACCAGTGGGAAGCTGTTCAATCTTCGCCGTCTGCAGGCCAGGTCCAAAACCACTCCAACCTCTGTCGTCGAGCTACAGTACGCGTATGACGCCTGTATCTGTGCACACACAGAGGCTGAACTCCAGGACATAGTCGACGTATTTACCGAGGCGTATGAAAGCATGGGCCTTACGCTAAACATCAGTAAGACAAAGGTCCTCACCAGTCTGTCCTCGCCGCACAGCACTGCCCCCCAGACATCAAGATCCACGGCGTGGCCCTGGACAATGTGGACCACTTCCCTTATCTCGGGAGCCTCCTATCAACAAGAGCAGGCATTGACAACGAGATCCAGCACCGCCTCCAGTGTGCCAGTGCAGCCTTTGGCTGCCTGAGGAAAAGAGTGTTTGAAGACCAGGCCCTCAAAACTGTCACCAAGCTCATGGTCTACAGGGCCGTAGTAATATCCGCCCTCCTGTATGGCTCAGAGACATGGACCATGTACAGTGGACACCTCAAGTCACTGGAGAAATACCACCAGCGATGTCTCCGCAAGATCCTACAAATCCCCTGGGAGGACAGACACACAAACATCCCCAGCATTGAAGCACTGACCACACTTGATCAGCTTCGCTAGGCAGGCCACATAGTTCGCATGCCAGACATGAGACTCCCAAAGCAAGCGCTCTACTCGAAACTCGCCCATGGCAAACGAGCCAAAGGCGGGATGAGGAAAAGTTACAAGGACACCGTCAAAGCCTCCCTGACAAAGTGCGACATCCCCACTGACACCTGGGAGTCCCTGGCCATAGACCGCCCTAAGTGGAGGAAGTGCATCCGGGAGGGTGCTGAGCTCCTCGAGTATCGTCGCCGAGAGCATGCAGAAATCAGGCGCAGGCAGTGGAAAGAGCGTGCGGCAAACTAGGCTCCCTGCCCAGCCTTTCCCTCAACGACTGTCTGTCCCACCTGTGACAGAGATTGTGGTTCTCGTATTGGACTGTACAGCCACCTAAGAACTCATTCTAAGAGTGGAAGCAAGTCTTTCTCGATTCCGAGGGACTGCCTATGATGATGATGATGAGTGCAATCACATCTTTTCTGTATTGTGGTGACCAGAACTGCATGCAGTACACTAGCTGTGACCCAACTAGTGTTTTATACAGTTCAAGCATAACCTCCCTGCTCTTGTATTCTATGCCTCGGCTAATAAAGGCAAGTATTCCGTATGCCTTCTTAACTACCTGGCCTGCTACCTTCAGGGGTCTGTGGACATGCACTCCAAAGTCCCTTTGTCCTTCTACACTTCTCAGTGTCCTACCATTTAATATGTATTCCCTTGCCTTGTTTGCCCTCCCCAAATGCATTATTGCACACTTCTCCGGATTTAACTCCATTTGCCACTCTTCTACCCACTGATATCTTCCTGCAGTCTACAGCTTTCTTCTTCATTATCAACCACACAGCCAATGTTTGTATCATCTGCAAACTTCTTAATCATATCCCCTACATTCAAGTCTAAATCATTGATATACATCACAAAAAGTAAGGGACCAAGGACTGAGCTTTGCGAACCCCACTGGAAATAGACATCCAATCACAAACACACAAATCAACCATTACCATTTGCTTCCTGTCTGTGCCAATCCTGGATCCAACTTGCCACTTTGTCTTGGATCTCAGGGGCTTTTACTTTTGTGACCAATCTGCCATGTGGAACCTTGTCAAAAGCTTTGCAAAAATCCATATACACTACATCAAACACACTACCCTCATCAACCCTCCTCAAAAAAAGTCAATCAAGTTAGTCAGACATGACCTTCCCATAACAAATCCAAGCTAACTATCCTTGATTAATCTGTGTGTTTCTAAATGAAGGTTTATCCTGTTTTTTCCAATAATTTTCCCACCACCGAGGTGAGGCTGACTGGACTATAATTATTGGGTCTATTCTTTTCTCCCCTTTTAAACAAAGGTACAACATTAGCAGGCCTCCAGCACGACATTTGTACCCAGAGAGGATTGGAAAATGATGGTCAGAGCTTCTGCTATTTCTTCTTTTGCTTCTCTTAACACTCTTGGGATACATTTCATCCGAGCATGAAGATTTATCCACTTTTAAAGCTGCTAAACTCCTTAATACTTCCTCTCTCAGTATGTTTACATAAAAACATCGAAACATAGAAAATAGGTGCAGGAGTAGGCCATTCGGCCCTTTGAGCCTGCACCACCATTCGATATGGCTGATCATTCCCTCAGTGCCCCTTTCCTGCTTTCTCTCCATACCCCTTGATCCCTTTAGCCATAAGGGCCATATCTAACTCCCTTTTGAATATATCCCATGAACTGGCATCAACGACTCTCTGCGGCAGGGAATTCCACAGGTTAACAACACTCTGAGTGAAGATGTTTCTCCTCATCTCAGTCCTAAATGGCCTACCTCTTATCCTAAGACTATGTCCCCTGGTTCTGGACTTCCCCAACATCGGGAACAATCTACTCTCATCTATCCTGTCCCGTCCCGTCAGAATCTTGTATGTTTCTATGAGATCCCCTCTCATCCTTCTAAGCTCCAATGTATAAAGGCCAAATTGATCCAGTCTCTCCTCATATGTCAGTCCCAGGAATCAGTCTGGTGAACCTTCGCTGCACTCCCTCAATAGCAAGAACGTCCTGCCTCAGATTAGGAGACCAAAATTGAACACAATATTCCAGGTGAGGCCTCACCAAGGCCCTGTACAACTGCAGTAAGACCTCCCTGCTCCTACACTCAAATCCCCGAGCTATGAAGGCCAACATACCATTTGTCTTCTTTACTGCCTGCTGTACCTGTATGCCAACTTTCAATGACTGATGAACCATGACACCCAGTCTTGTTGCACCTCCCCTTTTCCTAATCTGCCACCATTCAGATAATATTCTGTCTTCGTGTTTTTGCTCCCAAAGTGGATAACCTCACATTTATCCACATTATATTGTATGTGCCATTCATTTGCCCACTCACCTAATCTGTCTAAGTCAGCCTGCAGCCTCTTAGCACCCCCTCACAGCTCACACCGCCACCCAGTTTAGTGTCATCTGCAAACTTGGAGATATTACACTCAATTCCTTCAACCAAATCATCGATGTATATTGTAAAGAGCTGGGGTCCCAGCATTGAGCCCTGCGGCACTCCACTGGTCACTGCCTGTCATTCTGAAAAGGACACGTTTATCCTGACTCTCTGCTTCCCTGTCTGCCAACCAGTTCTCTATCCATGTCAGTGTATTACCCCCAATACCATGTGCTTTGATTTTGCACACCAATCTCTTGTGTGGGACCTTGTCAAAAGCGTTTTGAAAGTCCAAATGCACCACATCCACTGGTTCTCCCTTGTCCACTCTACTGGTTACATCCTCAAAAAATTCCAGAAGATTTGTCAAGCATGATTTTCCGTTCATAAATCCATGCTGACTTGGACCAATCCTGTCACTGCTTTCCAAATGCGCTGCTATTTCATCCTTAATAATTGATTCCAACATTTTCCCCACTACTGATGTCAGGCTAACCGGTCTATAATTACCCGCTATCTCTCCCTCCCTTTTTAAAAAGTGGGGTTACATTAGCTACCCTCCAGTCCATAGGAACTGATCCCGAGTCGATAGACTGCTGGAAAATGATCACCAATGCATCCACTATTTCTAGGGCCACTTCCTTAAGTACTCTGGAATGCAGACTATCAGGCCCCGGGGATTTATCGGCCTTCAATCCCATCAATTTCCCCAACACATTTTCCCACCTAATAAGGATATCCTTCAGTTCCTCCTTCTTACTAGACCCTCGGTCCCCTAGCACTTTCGGAAGGTTATTTGTGTCTTCCTTCTTGAAGACAGAACCAAAGTATTTGTTCAATTGGTCTGCCATTTCTTTGTTCCCCATTATAAATTCACCTGAATCCGACTGCAAGGGACCTACTTTTGTCTTCACTAATCTTTTTCTCTTCACATATCTATAGAAGCTTTTGCAGTCCGTTTTTATGTTCCCGGCAAGCTTCTTCTCGTACTCTATTTTCCCCCTCTTAATTAAAGTCTTTGTCCTCCTCTGCTGAATTCTAAATTTTTCCCAGTCCTCAGGTTTGCTGCTTTTTCTGGCCAATTTATATGCCTCTTCCTTGGATTTAACACGATCCTTAATTTCCCTTGTTAGCCACGGTTGAGCCACCTTCCCCATTTTATTTTTACTCCTGACAGGGATGTACAATTGCTGAAGTTCATCCATGTGATCTTTAAATGTTTGCCATTGCCTATCCACCGTCAACCCTTTAAGTATCATTTGCCAGTCTATTCTAGCCAATTCACGCCTCAAACCGTTGAAGTTACCTTTCCTTAAGTTCAAGATCCTAGTCTCTGAATTAACTGTCACTCTCCATCCTAATAAAGAATTCTACGACGTTATGGTCACTCTTCCCCAAGGGGTCTCGCACAACAAGATTACTAATTACTCCTTTCTCATTACACATCACCCAGTCTAGGATGGCCAGCTCCCTGGTTGGTTCCTCGACATATTGGTCCAGAAAACTATCCCTAATACACTCCAGGAAATCCTCCTCCACCGCATTGCTACCAGTTTGGTTAGCCCAAGTAATATGTAGATTAAAGTCACCCATGATAACTGCTGTACCTTGATTGCATGCATCCCTAATTTCTTGTTTGATGCTGTCCCCAACCTCACTACTACTGTTTGGTGGTCTGTACACAACTCCCACTAGCATTTTCTGTCCTTTGGTATTCCGTAGCTCCACCCATACCGATTCCACATCATCCAAGCTAATGTCCCTCCTTACTATTGCATTAATTTCCTCTTTAATTAGCAATTCCACACCACCTCCTTTTCCTTTCTGTCTATCCTTCCTAAATGTTGAATACCCCTGGATTTTGAGTTCCCAGCCTTGGTCACCCTGGAGCCATGTCTCCGTGATGCCAATTGCATCATACCTGTTAACTGCTATCTGCGCAGTTAATTCGTCCACCTTATTCCGAATACTCCTCGCATTGAGGCACAGAACCTTCAGGCTTGTCTTTCTAACACACTTTGTCCCTTTAGAATTTTGCTGTAATGTGGCCCTTTTTGCCTTAGGTTTCTCTACCCTCCACTTTTACTTTTTTCTTTTAATCTTTTGCTTCTGCCCCCATTCTACTTCCCTCTGTCTCCCTGCATAGGTTCCCACCCCCCTGCTGCATTAATTTAACTCCTCCCCAACAGCACTAGAAAACACTCCCCCTAGGACATTGGTTTCGGTCCTGCCCAGGTGCAGACCGTCCGGTTTGTACTGGTCCCACCTCCCCCAGAACCGGTTCCAATGTCCCAGCAATTTGAATCGCTCCCTGCTGCACCACTCCTCAAGTCACGTATTCATCTGAGCTGTCCTGCGATTCCTGCTCTGACTAGCACGTGGCACTGGTAGCAATCCTGAGATTACTACTTTTGAGGTGCTACTTTTTAATTTAGCTCCTAGCTCCCTAAATTCGTCACGTAGCACCTCATCCCTTTTTTTTACCTATGTCGTTGGTACCAACGTGCACCATGACAACTGGCTGTCACCCTCCCTTTTCAGAATGCCCTGCACCCGCTCCGAGACATCCTTGACCCTTGCACCAGGGAGGCAACATACCATCCTGGAGTCTTGGTTGCGGCAGCAGAAACATCTATCAATTCCCCTTGCAATGGAATCCCCTATCACTGTAGCCCTCCCACTCTTTTTCCTGCCCTCCTGTGAAGCAGAGCCACCCATGGTGCCATGAACTTGGCTGCTGCTGCCCTCCCCTGGTGAGTCATCCCCCTCAACAGTACCCAAAGTGCTGTATCTGTTTTGCAGGGGGACCCCTGCACTACCTTCCTTGCACTGCTCTTCCTGTTGGTCTCCCATCCCCTATCTGGCTGTGTAACCTTTTCCTGCAGTAAGACCAACTCACTAAATGTGCTATTCATGTCATTCTCAGCATCATGCATGCTCCAGAGTGAATCCACCCGCAGCTTCAGCGCCGCAATGCGGTCCGTCAGGAGCTGCAGATGGATACACTTCCCGCACACGTAGTAGTCAGGGACACCGGAAACGTCCCTGACTTTCCACATAGTACAGGAGGAGCATAACATGTGTCCGAGCTGTCCTGCCATGACTTAACCCCTAGATAAAGTTAATTTGGCAACAACAAGGCTAAAAGGTTAATTACTGATATAGAAAAGAAAAAGAAAAACTACATACCAATCACCAGCCAATCACTTACCCCCTTGGCTGTGACGTCACCTTTCGATTTCTTTCGACTTCTTTTTTGCCTTCTCATCCTGCTGCAGCTGCTCCGGCTGGCCTCTTGTCGGCTGCTCGCCTCCCGAACTCCCGCCTCTCACGAACTCCCGCTGCTCACTGACGAGCCTTTTGTTGGCCTCTCTCGAACTCCCGCTGCTCACTGACGGGCCTCTTGTAGGCCTCTCGCCTCCCGAACTCCCGCTGCTCACTGACGGGCCTCTTGCCTCTCACCTACTATTTCACACTCCTCCTCCATGATTGCAATGTCTGCATCGCCCCTCTCTTTTGTGAGAGCAGACGCAGAGTATTTATTAAGAACCATTCACACGTTTTCTGCCTCTTCACACAAATTTGTCACACAGAAAACAGAGTGTCGGGATAAATGGTTCATTCTCAGGTTGGCAATCAGTAACTTGTGGGGTGCTGCAGGGATCAATGCTGAGAGTTCAACTATTTAAAATCTATACTAATGACTGAGATGAAGGGACCGAGTATAACGTAGCCAAGATTGTTGACGATACAAAGATGGGAGGAAAAGCAATGTGTGAGGTGGACACAAAAAAACTGAAAAAGGACATAAACAGGCTAAGTGTGGGCAAAAATTTGACAGATGGAGCATAATGTTGGAAAGTATGAGGTTATGCATATTGGCAGAAAAAAAATCCAAGAGCAAGTAATTATTTAAATGGAGAAAAATTGCAAAGTGCTGCGGTACAGTGGGACCCAGGGGTCCTGGTGCATGAAACACAAAAGGTTAGTATGCAGTTAGAGCAAGTGATCAGGAAGACCAATGGAATCTTGGCCTTTATTGCAAAGGGGATGGAGTATAAAAGCAAGGAAGTCTTGCTACAGTTATAGAGGGTACTGGTGAGGCCACACCTGGAATATTGCGTACAGTTTTGGTTTCCATATTTAAGAAAAGATATACTTGCTTTGGAGGCAGTTCAGTGAAGGTTCACTAGGTTGATTCCAGAGATGAGGGGGTTAACTTATGAGGAGAGGTTGAGTAGGTTGGGCCTCTGCATTTGGAAAGCAGTGACAGGATTGGTCCAAGTCAGCATGGATTTATGAAAGGGAAATCATGCTTGACAAATCTTCTGGAATTTTTTGAGGATGTAGCTAGTAGAGTGGACAAGGGAGAACCAGTAGATGTGGTGTATTTGGACTTTCAAAAGGCTTTTGACAAGGTCCCACACATTAGATTGGTGTGCAAAATTAAAGCACATGGTATTGGAGGTAACGTACTGACGTGGATAGAGAACTGGTTGGCAGACAGGAAGCAGAGAGTTGGGATAAATGGGTCCTTTTCAGAATGGCAGGCAGTGACTAGTGGGGTGCCGCAGGGCTCAGTGCTGGGACCCCAGCTAGTTACAATATACATTAATGGTTTAGGTGAAGGAATTGAGTGTAATATCTCCAAGTTTGCAGATGACACTAAGCTGGGTGGTGGTGTGAGCTTTGAGGAGGATGATAAGAGGCTGCAGGGTGAATTGGACAGGTTAGGTGAGTGGGCAAATGCATGGCAGATGCAGTATAATGTGGATAAATGTGAGGTTATCCACTTTGGGGGCAAAAACACAAAGGCAGAATATTATCTAAATGGTGGCAGATTAGGAAAAGGGGAGGTCCAACAAAACCTGGGTGTCATGGTACATCAGTCATTGAAAGTTGGCATGCAGGTACAGCAGGCGGTGAAGGCGGCAAATGGTTTGTTGGCCTTCATAGCTAGGGGATTTGAGTGTAGGAGCAGGGAAGTCTTACTGCAGCCTTGGTGAGACCTCACCTGGAATATTGTGTTTTGGCCTCCTAATCTGAGGAAGGAAGTTCTTGCTATTGAGGGAGTGCAGTGAAGGTTCACCAGACTGATTCCCGGGATGGCAGGACTGACATATGAGGAGTGACTGGATCGACTAGGCCTGTATTCACTGGAGTTTTGAAGGATAAGAGGGGATCTTATAGAAACATATAAAATTCTGACGGGACTGGACAGGTTAGATGCAGGAAGAATGTTCCCGATGTTGGGGAAGTCCAGAACCAGGGGACATAATCTAAGGATATGGGGTAAGCCATTTAGGACTGAGATGAGGAGAAACTTCTTCACTCAGAGTTTTTAACCTGTGGAATTCCCTACCGCAGAGAATTATTGATGCCAGTTCATTGGATATATTCAAGAGGAGTTAGATATGGCCCTTTCGGCTAAATGGATCAAGGCGTATGGAGAGAAAGCAGGAAAGGGGTACTGAGGTGAATGATCAGCCATAATCTTATTGAATGGTGGTGCAGGCTCGAAGGGCCGAATGGCCTACTCCTGCACCTATTTTCTATGTTTCTATGTTTTTACTCATTGGAATTCAGAAGAATGAGAGGTGATCTTAACGAAATGTATAAGATTATGAGGGGGCTTGACAAGGTGGATGCAGAGAGGATGTTTCCACTGATAGAGACTAGAACTACGGGGCATAATCTTAGAATAAAGGGCCACCCAGTTAAAACTGAGATGAGGAGGAATTTCTTCTCTCAGAGGGTTGTAAATTTATGGAATTCGCTGCCTCAGGGAGCTGTGGAAGCTGTGTCATTGAATAAATTTAAGACAGAGATAGACAGTTTCTTAACCGATAAGGGAATAAGGGTTTATGGGGAGCAGGCAGGGCAGTGGACCTGAATCCATGATTGAATCAGCTATGATCGTATTAAATGGCGGAGCAGGCTCGAGGGGCCATATGGCCTACTCCTGCTCCTATTTCTTATGTTCTTATATTGGTGCTGCTGGTGTTGGCGATCATCGTGGTGCAATTCTGAGGACCAAGGTGAGAGAGTATAAATGGCACCCATGCTGATGGAATAGATGGCAGAAGCATTCTGTCAATGGTGAGCGAGTTCTTCCAATGAGGTGACACTGGATGGAGACTTTCCTGGAAACACTTGCAGCCTACAGAATTTGTGTTGGAAATGGACTGAGCAACAGCGTCTGCCTGAGGAAAGTGATCATCTGTCAGATGGGAATTTTTACTGTACCTTAGAGCCCCAATTTTCCCCAAGCAAAAATACTAGCATTCACTGATCTGAACGCACATTTCTTTGTGGACCGTCTACACTGGAAAAAAAAATCCCAAGTTTCCGGCAATCATTATCGTCATGTCGCGTGGCGCTATCCAAGTCGATCTCAGGTGGGTGGTGCTTGGAGCATGCGCCTAAAATGCACAGCGTATGCGCTCAAAAAAAAAATTAACAACTCATTGCGCATGGGCAACACGCATGCGCAGAAGAAACAAAATCAGCACGTCTGGAGACTGTCTAGATCACCAGTGAAAATCCACTGGTAGCAGAGGTGAATTTTCAGGTAGAAAACACAGCTTCAATCACAAGATGGCTGCAAGGGAAGGGCACAGAGAAGGCAAAAAGGACAGAGGTGGAGTCGGAGGAGGGGAAGCTGTAAGGGCCAAAAGATTTCTCACAGAAGAAATTGAGCCCCTGGTAGACTTAATTGAGAGTAGATGGGAAGTTCTTGAAAACAAGGGGAGCTTCGGTAAAAAGAAACTTAAACCCCTCTGTACTCGCAAAAGTTTGGGACCAGGTCACAGTCGAGTTTAATGCAATGTCCATCACCCCAAGAACTGGTGCAGAGCTGAAAAAGAAGTGGCAGGACCTCGGACAAGCAATATAAGTAATAATTTATATTTAAATTTATTTGTTTTTTAAAATATATATATACACTGCAATAACATCTGTAAATGTGATTTGTGTGTGTGTGTGCGTGTGTTCAGAAGGACCCTCTCTAAAAAATTCAATTTTCATCTTTGCAGAAGATGGTATTACAGATCAACCGAGAACGGTCATAAACTAGAGGAGGTCTGCCAAGTAGGCTGCAACTAACAGCCGTGGAGCAGAGGATAGTATATATGAGTAAATGTTATAGGAGAAGACCAACCATCAACGTGGAAGCTGGTCCCAGTTTTCCAATAGAGGGTAAGCCCTGCAAATGGCAGAGTCTGGGTTGGCTAAATGTTATGCACTGCGTGTGTTGCTTATGCTTCTCCTTCCTCAATACTGCTAACCAAGCAATTCTCTTATATTTTGCAAATGTTGTGCATCAGGAGGAGAAAGAAGGTGCACCTGAAGTTGAAGAAGAGCATGTTCAAGAAGAAACCGCCACTGCAGATAGTCTACATCAGGAGAATGATGGGCAACAAGACTTAGATGACGAGATGGTTATCCTAGATTTGGAGATGCCGAACCCCTCGAAGATTACAAACCCTTTCCTGAGTCAATCAACCGACGGGTCCCAATGTGTCGCAGCAAGCCACACCTGCGAGACGTCAAAGGAGGGTGGAAAGGAGAGCTGATGCAGAAACACAGGATGCAGAGAACATAGGACATCTTGTGGGGATGAGCGAGGAGAACATCCAACAATCACGATTGCTCCTGGAAGCCTTCAGTGGGGTGAGGGTAGAGTTAGGGGGACTAAGAGATGAAGTAACAACACTGGCTGAGGAATGGGTGAGGTGAGGGGAGAAATTGTGGGGGTACTTGTGCAGGAGTTCGGGGGGGGCTCCGAGAGTTTGAGAGGCCAGGGAGTTCGGGAGGCTCCGGGAGCTCGGGAGAGTCCAAGTTCGGGAGAGTCCGAGAGCGGAACTCCGTGAGTTTGGGAGGCCAGGAGGCAGAGGAGCAGGAGGGCCGAAGGTAGGCGAGGAATTCACTTCTGACGAGGATCGGAGAGTCGGAGGAGCAGGCAGTTTAAAAAGAGCGGGAGTCGGAGGAGCGGAGGTGGTCGGGAGCAGCAAGGCCAATAAAAGGGGACCCAGCAGTCGGAGGTAGTTGCAGGGGCAGAAGATAAAAAGAAATCAAAGTGTGACGTCATAGCCAAGAGGGTAAGTGATTGGCTAGTGGATTGGTGAGTATTTAATCTTTTTCTTTTTCTTTTCTGATCAGTAAGAAACCTTTGGCATTGTTATCAATTAGGTTAATTTAAGGGTTAAGCCATGGCAGGAGAGCCCAGACCTATGTCATGCTCCTCCTGTGCTATGTGGGAAATCAGGGAAACTTCTAGTGTCCCTGACTACGATGTGTGCAGGAATTGTGTCCAGCTGCAGCTCGTGACAGACCGCATTGCGGCACTGGAGCTGCGTTTGGATTCACTCTGGAGCATCCGCGATGCTGAGGATGTCGTGAATAGCACGTTTAGTGAGTTGATCACACCACAGATAAAGGTTACACAGCCAGATAGGGAGATAGGCAGAGCATTGGAATGAAGGTAGTGCAGGGGTCCTCTGCAGTGATCTCCCTCCAAAACAGATACACTACCTTGGGTACTGTTGGAGGAGATGACTCATCAGGGGAAGGCAGCAGCAGCCAAGTCCATGGTACCAGGGGTGGCTCTGCTGCACAGGAGGGCAGGAAAAAGAGTGGGAGAGCTATAGTGATAGGGGATTCTATTGTAAGGGGAATAGATAGGTGTTTCTGCGGCCACAACCGAGACTCCAGGATGGTATGTTGCCTCCCTGGTGCAAGGGTCAAGGATGTCTCGGAGCGACTGCAGCGCATTCTGGAGGGGGAGGGTGAACAGCCAGCTGTCGTAGTACGTATAGGTACCAACGATATAGGTAAAAAATGGGATGAGGTCCTACATGTTGAATTTAGGGAGCAATGAGTTAAATTAAAAGGCAAGACCTCAAAAGGTAGTAATCTCAGCATTGCTACCAGTGCCACGTGCTAGTCAGAGTAGGAATTGCAGGATAGCTCAGATGAATACGTGGCTTGAGGAATGGTGCAAGGGGGAGGGATTCAAATTCCTGGGACATTGGAACCAGTTCTGGGGGAGGCGGGACCAGTACAAACTGGACAGACTTCACCTGGGCAGGACCGGAACCGATGTCCTAGGTGAAGTGTTTGCTGGTGCTGTTGGGGAGGGTTTAAACTAAAAAGGCAGGGGAATGGGAATCTATGCAGAAAGGCAGAGGGAAGTAAAAAGGGGGCAGAAGCAAAAGGTAGGAAGGAGAAAAGCAAGAGTGGAGGGCAGAGAAATTAAGGGCAAAAATCAAAAAGGGCCACGTTACAACATAATTCTAAAAGGACCAAGAGTGTTAAAAAAACAAGCCTGAAGATTCTGAGTCTCAATGCGAGGAGCATTCGTAATAAGGTAGATGAATTGACTGTGCGGATAGCTGTTAACGGATATAATGTAATTGGGATTACGGAGACATGGCTCCAAGGTAACCAAGGCTGGGAACTCAACATCCAGGGGTATTCAATGTTCAGGAAGGAGAGACAGGAAGGAAAAGAAGGTGGGGTAGTGTTACTGGTTAAAGAGGAGATTAACGCAATAGTAAGGAAGGACATTAGCGTGGAATCTATATGGGTAGAGCTGCGAAACACCAAAGGGCAGAAAACATTAGTGGGAGTTGTGTACAGACCACCAAACAGTAGTAGGGACGTTGGGGATGGCATCAAACAGGAAATTAGGGACGCGTGCAGTAAGGGTACAGCAGTTATCAGGGGTGACTTTAATCTGCATATTGATTGGGCTAACCAAACTGGTAGCAATACTGTGGAATTCTCTACCACAGAAAGCTGTTGAGGCCAGTTCGTTAGATATATTCAAAAGGGAGTTAGATGTTCCCCTTACGGCTAAAGAAATCAAGGGGTATGGAGAGAAAGCAGGAATGAGGTACTGAAGTTGCATGATCAGCCATTATCATATTGAATGGTGGTGCAGGCTCGAAGGGCAGAATGGCCTACTCCTGTACCTACTTTCTATGTTTTTATGAAATACAAAAGGATAGTATGCAGGTACAGCAAGTGATCAGGAAGGCCAATGGTTTCTTGGCCTTTATTGCAAAGGTGATGGAATATAAAAGCAGGGAAGTCTTGCTACAGCTACATAAGGTATTGGTGAGGCCACACCTGGAATACTGTTTTTGTTTCCACATTTACGAAAGGGTATACTTGCTTTGGAGGCAGTTCAGAGAAGGTTCACTAGGTTGATTCCAGGGATGAGGGGGTTGACTTATGAGGAAAGGTTGAGTAGGTTAGGTCTCTACTCATTTGAATTCAGAAGAATGAGAGTTGATGTCATTACAGGTGGCAAGACTTTCAGGACAGATGACAGCAGCAGCAATAGGGGGGCTCACCCAGGCTGTCATTGCTGCGAGGAATGTTTTCTACTCCACACCAAAATCAGTGGTTGGTCCACAGGATTACGAAGAGGAACCCTTCCACAATGCCACATAAGAACATAAGAAATAGGAGCAGGAGTAGGCCCCTCAAGCCTGCTCCGCCATGTAATACGATCATGGCTGATCCGATCATGGACTCAGCTCCACTTCCATGCCCGCTCTCCATAACCCCTTATCGTTTAAGAAACTGCCTATTTCTGTCTTAAATTTATTCAATGTCCCGGCTTCCATAGCTTTCTGAGGAAGCGAATTGAATAGATCCACAACCCTTAGAGGAAATTTCTCATCTCAGTTTTAAATGGGCGGCCCCTTATTCTAAGATTATGCCCTCTAGTTCTAGTTTCCCCCATCAGTGGAAACATCCTCTCTTCATCCACCTTGTCAAGCCCCCTCATAATCTTATACGTTTCGATAAGATCACCTCTCATTCTTCTGAATTCCAATGAGTAGAGGCCCAACCTACTCAACCTTTCCTTATAAGTCAACCCCCTCACCCCCAGGATCAACCCGGTGAACCTTCTCTGAACTGCCTCCAAAGCAAGTATATCCTTTTGCAAATATGGAAACCAAAACTGCACGCAGTATTCCAGGTGTGGCTCACCAATACCTTGTACAACTGTAGCAAGACTTCCCTGCTTTTATACTCCATCCCCTTTGCAATAAAGGCCAAGATTCCATTGGTCTTCCTGATCACTTGTTGTACCTGCATACTATCCTTTTGTGTTTCATGCACAAGTACCCCCAGGTCTCGCTGTACTGCAGCACTTTGCAATCCTTCTCCATTTAAATAATAACTTGTTCTTTGATTTTTTTTCTGCCGAAGTGCATGACCTCACACTTTCCAACATTATATTCCATATGCCAAATTTTTTCCCACTACTTAACCTATCTCTGTCCTTTTGCAGATTTTTGGTGTCCTCCTCACACATTGCTTTTCCTCCCATCTTTGTTTTGTCGGCAAACTTGGCTATGTTACTTCCTCCAAGTCGTTAATATAGATTGTAAATAGTTGGGGTCCCAGCACTGATCCCTGTGGCACCCCACTAGTTACTGATTGCCAACCCGAGAATGAACCATTTAGCCCGACTGTTTTCTGTTCGTTAGCCAATCCTCTATCCATGCTAATATACTACCCCCAACCCAGTGAACTTTCATCTTGTGCAGTAACCTTTTATGTGGCACCTTGTCAAATGCCTTCTGGAAGTCCAAATACACCACATTCACTGGTTCCCCTTTATCCACCCTGTTCGTTACATCCTCAAAGAATTCCAGCAAATTTATCAAACATGACTTCCCCTTCATAAATCCATGCTGACTCTGCCTGACCGAATTCTGCTTTTCCAAATGTCCTGCTGCTGCTTTAATAATGGACTCCAACATTTTCCCAACCACAGATGTTAGGCTAACTGGTCTATAGTTTCCTGCTTTTTGTCTGCCTCCTTTTTTAAATAGGGGCATTACATTTGTAGTTTTCCAATCTACTGGGACCTCCCCAGAATCCAGGGAATTTTGGTAAATTACAACAAATGTATCCACTATCCCTGCCACTACTTCTCTTACGACCCTAGGATGCAAGCCATCAGATCCAGGGGATTTATCCGCCTTTAGTCCCATTATCTTACTGAGTACCACCTCCTTGGTGATTGTGATTGTGTTAAGTTCCCCCCCCACCCCATAGCCCCTTGACTATCCACTGTTGGAATATTATTAGTGACATGTTGGCTCTGTCCCTGTCGTAATGCAACAGCAAGAAGGGGCGCGTCGGAAAAAATACAGAATAAACCTCGGGGTGGGGTGGGGGCAAGGAAGCAGAAGTCTGCAACAATGAGCACGCGCAGGGGTAGCAGCATCTACTGGGGCAGGAGTGGCGCACAGCGCTAAAGAGGAGGATAGAAGGCTTGTTTGTTTGTTTGGCTGATTGTTCATTTGAAAGTTTGCCACGGAATTCATTAAAGTTTTTAAAGTTATTTTAAATTGGAGGCATCTTTGGACCAGGAGTAATGTAGGGCAGCGAGTACAGGGTTGATGGGTCAGCGGGACTATATGCAGCTGAGTTTTGGATGAGCTAAAGTTTAAGGAAGGTGGAGGATGCAAACCCGTCTAAAAGAACATTGCAATAGTTGAGTCAGTACTTGAACAAGGTACACGTTAGGGTTTCAGCTGATGGGCTAAGGCAAGAGTGGAGGTAGGCTTCAAAACAAGGTACTAAGCATACTTAGGAGGTTGATCAGACTCTATTCCATTGTATAAAGACATTTTCACACTAATTTAATATCCCTTTAAATATATTATTTATTATTGTCCACCTAAGCATTCCAACACTATTAAAATAGTAAACATTTTAGGGAGATTATTTAATAAATAAAATTTAATGTCCAGTCTTTATTAAAAATCACTAATGGTTTCCTATGTGACTGGAGTGTGTTGCACTGTATTGTGTGGAGGACCTTTGGCCGGGGATAGCAGCACGTCGAGTCGGCTGCATGGAGGATTTGGAGAAGGCTGCCCTTGATGTTTTTGGTGAGAAGACTCCTATTAATCTGGTGATTTTGCCTAACGTGTGGATTTTGAAGGCTTCCCTGGACTTCAGGAATATCTTTGAAAATTTGGGGCCACTTGGAACTTCGATGGAAAAGGTGAAGAAGATGTATGTTTTATTTGCCTGCTTACAGTTCTCTCAGTGAAGGAGGAGCATTAATGGTAAGTTTTCTTTTATATGTTTTATTTTTCAAGTTCCATAAAGTTGATGTTTTATTTTTAAACTTCCATGAAGTTGATGCAAAATAACCAGGGAGTCCCTTCGGCCGGCGTTAGTAGTGGGCCAACTCAGATTTCTTTAACTGCAGGTAAAGCATTTCCCTACGGTGTTTCTAGTGTCTGTGCGCGGATTTTTTAAAAAAGTTAGAGGAAAGTTGGCCTTATAGCAAGAAAACCTACTTTTCAATGTACACCAGCGACTGAATGTATTGCACCAAACATTCTGGCACTGGTAGGCGACGCCGGCACCCCAACATTGTGAAATTTTTAAACTAACCCTCAGCGCCAGAAAAATTGCTGGCCTCCGAAAAAACGGTGCCCAGTGCTGGGCAAAATTGGAGCCTAGATGCTGTCAAGTAATCAGCTGGAGCAATGGTTACAGAACTCCCGCCTCAAGTTGACAGACTAGGTTCCCGAGCTGTGTGAATTCTGTGCCCATGCAGGGAAAGTTAAAAAGTAAGTGAAAAAAGACTGTTAGGTGCCTGCAAGCTACCTGATAATGATTTCAATTGGGGTGCCAGTTGCTGCCGTTTGGGTTGGTTCCACGATGATAGACACGCCTGGGGAGGAAAGGCTCGTGGGGGCCGGATAATAGTGGGTTACCGACCCGCTGTAACAAATAACTTTCCCACCCGACCAGCCGCCAATCGTGCCTGCTACCACCCCGGAAAATTCCGGCCAAGGTCTCTCATTTACCCCCATTATTCTACGTCGCTTGCAATCTTTAATTCATTTACAGCGCTTTGAGTGTAATGAAAGTTGGGCATGTATTTGGATCAATTTAAGACTGAGGCTTTGATCTCCTTGATGGGTTTCTACCCTTTTTATAAGTATCGGGGTTACAGGTATCAACATTGCAGTGTTTAATCACAGCCACATCCAGTCGGACCAAATCAGAAAAGCGTTCCAAAATTACAAACTGTTTAATAATGTACATAAGTTGGCAGAAATACATTTGTTGGTTTACTGTCGCCAAAACTAGTTGCTTGTGAAAAGCTGGCAGGAGGATGACCACAACCTTGAAAGTATCTTTTCCTCACAAGAAAGCAGCACAAATCCCTCATCCACCTGATTCAATTGTGGCCGCCCATTTTGTGCTTCAGGCCATGACTGACCTCCTGCTCCAACCTACTGTGTTCACTTTCCTTGCTGGTAGTGGCCTAATGTACCTGCACTACCAATCTAACTTTAAACCTAGAGCCACAGAGCCCAACTGTGAAACCGCCTCAAACACTCCACTCCACAAACTAGAGCTGGAATCTTGACACTTTGTACATTTGCACACTGACCCATTAGGGAAGATCTGTCTTTTTTTTATTTTAATGTGTTTGTTGTGTATTCATAAACATTCAATCGCATAATGCAATTAAAACAATTGAACAAAACAGATTCACAAACAAATAAGCTGTCATTTTTCCACAAAAATTTAAAACAGTGCAAAATGTCATGCAGATATCTTTGGCCTAGATAATTTTCTATACAAGACTGTTGGGCAACATTGCACTTACTGCTCTGCCCTGACTGCTGATCTAAGAGAATACCACAGAAGCTTCTGGTAAGCCATGTGTTTTATACACAAAATGCTCTGGGAAAACTTCCAAACTTAAAATGTAAACAATATTTATTCACTTGTCAGTAGAAACTTCATTCTTTTTCCACAACAGACTATACATCCTCCCCTTCCGCTTTAAAGACTGGAAGTAATTATTTAGTCAACTGATAGATTTGGAAATAGAACATGTAGTGGATATACTGGGACTTCAACTCTCAACATTCATTAGTAGTATGCAAAGGCAGAAAAAGAAAAATAACTTGCATTTTGTTACCGAATGGAGGCAACGATCCCAGCAGACAAGTAAAAAATAAAAGTATAAACAGGCAGGGTTTACCATTTTGGGCTTCCTGCCACTTCAGTACCCCCATAAGCAAGTAGCCCAGACAATAGGTGTTGATTGTAGATATATATGCCTGCTTTTACCTGCCCATCCTCAGCTGGATAATAAGAAGGTGTGAAGCCAAGTTGAATTAAAAAAAACTGAATTGGGATCAAAATTCTCTTAAAAAAAGGTATTTTCAGGGCTCCTTTATCATTAGGTAATGCCGCGAGGCAGAAAAAATGTTTGAAGAGAAAAATTGGACAAAATCAACCCATATGCTTATGTCCGACCCATATAGTTCAGAAAGTGGCATCCATATTTCAGTAACTAATGAATACAAACTGCATTTCTCAGCTTCCACTGCATGTTTTTAAATCCTTTAAGCATGCCCAATACACCATCACTAAACAACGATTATACAAAATTCTCATTAACTTCATGAAGAAGTGTTATTTTTAAACTATCAATTTTAAGTGATCCAGCCAGTAGATTGGTTGAAAATACCAATAAACTGTTCAACAAAAATACTGCTGACGAATGGTTATTGTGCTGTGCTTCAATGATACAGCTTAACTGATTTGTGCAGATGGTTGCTCTATTTTCCATTACTCTAAGCTGGAGTTGTATGATGGCCACATATGGTCTGACAAAACAGCCACATTTTTGTAGAGAGAAAACCAAGGTCACTGCAGTGTGCCTAAGGTATACCATATCTGGTAAAAAAAATGTATTACTCATTTACTAAAGCATCCTTACACTTAGGAAAAAAATGTATTTGAAAAACAAGTTTGATGACATCAGATTATAAACACAATAACTCTTACTGACTTTTATTAGGGGTGATCAGCTGTTGTTTGAGCTCTGCACACACTCGTTCAGCTACAAATTATGAAAAAGACACAGTTTGTAAATGGTTTCCTATTATCTGAACTGTGTTTTTGTTGCTAAAAGCGTCATCATTTATTGTGTTACGTGTGCTATTTTGAAACATTTACTTGTATAAACATACTAAAGTAGCATAAAGCTCCAAAAAGTGCAGGGTAGAACCAATAAGAGCACTGCTACTGTTGGTTGCTTTTCAATGCCATATACTGCAAAACAAAAGCAGACAAAGGTTCAAAGCAAAACTTAATAGCATCTATATAAAGGTTTACAGGTTTCAATACCACCAAAATACACAATGGACCAGAAATTCCGGTCGGCTGCTTCCCGCGGGCAATCAGGTAAAAAAGTTTGCGCACCTACCTGTTCCTGCTGCGTCCACGCGAGTTCCCGGTCCCGAGGCCTCCACTGACTGTGCGTCTGAGCACGTGCACATCAGGACATGCACAGGGCGGGAGCTGCAGTCACATGGCTCTGGCAAACAATTCAGGTAAAGTATAATCTCATTCATAATAATGGGGTCTCCGTAAGTTGGAGTTCCCATTATTATGAATGAGAACCCCCGCCCCCCCGAAAAACACAAAACTCTAATAAAAAAATACACCACATATTTTTATTAATTTAAATTAGTTATTTATGTATTATAAAAATATATATTTTTCTGATTTAAAAAAAGTTGGTTTAATTATGGTTTAAAATAAACCTATCGTAGTGGGCAGGGTTTTTAAACAACAAAATGTGTTTTTAAAATTATTTTATAATGTTTGTGTATTTTAAAACTCTTACGCCTGTAAAAGTAGGCTATGCGCCTGCTTTTATCAGGCACAATAGTTTTCAGGACGTCTGCTGGGCAAGATATGAGTAAATACTGCAAACTTGCCCATACAAATGTCCTCGCTCCAGAGATGTGGAGGATCTGTCAAGCTCCAGCTGGACAGATCGGAAAAGCCGGCTTTTGCGGAGGCTGGAATTTCTGGGCCAATGTTATGCAACTATGACGGAGGTTGGTCATTTTTAGAATTTATTTTTACATTTAATAAAAATGTATCAGTTGCACTCTTTCCAACATATTACTATATGGCACAAATCTCCAAGTTAAATCACTCATTGATCCCAAGGGCATCAAACTAAATCAAAACAGGTTATTTAACTCTCTTTAACTCATTGTAAGGCCACAATTGGAACCGTGTGTGCAACTTTAGGCATCGTACATTCAAAAGTACCCTGATGCTCTCAGAATTTTATTTATTTGCATTGTAATGCAGGTACAGCAAGTAATCAGGAAGGCAAATGGAATGTTGGCCTTTATTGCAAGGGAGATAGAGTATAAAAGCAGAGAAGTCCTTCTACAACTGTACAGGGTATTGGTGAGGTCACACCTAGAGTACTGCGTACAGTTTTGGTCTCCGTATTTAAGGAGGATATACTTGCATTGGAGGCAGTTCAGCAAAGGTTCACTAAGTTGATTCCGGAGATGACTTATGAAGATATGTTGGGCCTATACTCATTGGAGTTCAGAAGAATGAGGGGTGATCTTATCAAAACATATATAAGATAATGAGGGGATTAGACAAGGTGGATGCAGAGAGGATATTTCCACTCATAGGGGAAACTAAACTAGAGGACATAGTCTCAGAATAAGGGGCTGCCCATTTAAAACTGAGATGAGGAGAAATTTTTTCTCAGAGGGTTGTAAATCTATGGAATTCTCTGCTAGAGAGCTGTGGAGGCTGAGTCACTGAATATATTTAAAGCGGAGATAGACAGATTTTTGAGCGATAAGGGAATAAAGGGTTATGGGGAGCGGGCGGGGAAGTGGAGCTGAGTCCATGATCAGATCAGCCATGATCTTATTAAATGGCGGAGCAGACTCGAGGGGCCAAAATGCCTACTCTTGCTCCTATTTCTTATGTTCTTATGGAATAAAAGCAACTGTGAATGGGGATGATCAATGTCTTTCAAATACTCAAGTCCTCGATAATGTGGATGGAAACAGGTTATTTAACAATATTTGACAGTAAAATTGGAGGACAAGAATACAATATTAACCAGAAATAAAACATTACAATTAGAACAGTTAGGTTTTACAGATGTTCATCACATTTCTTGTTTTTTGTCCAATACATTTTGAAACAATTAAAAACAAAGGTGGCAGTGAACAGCCACAAAGAAGCAAGAAAAAAATTGCATTTATATACATCATGAGCTACATAGTCTCTTCTGTATTCTATATAATAGGATCATAAAATCAGACCACCAATTAAAGTGTTCGAATTCATAAAATTGGCAATTCCAAATGTAAAAAAAACTATTTTAAATATTAAGAGTCCTCAAATTAAAAGTGGGTTCAAAAATAAAAGATGCTCTGAAACTTGAGCAACCTACACCTTTCAACATTACCCTACCTTAGGAACCTTTAAGCACTGAGGGAAATTCTGGCCATCAAATGGTAACTCATAATTGTTGATCAAATGCTAAGGGCACCAGAGAGATCTTTAATCAAGAGGATCAGAAATTGCTTACAAGTTACTGTAGCGGGACTATTTGTTGGACATTTTGTACAAGGCCTTGGTCTCCCTTGCAGGTCTCAGTCCAGCTGCTAAATTTCTCAGTGGATCCATTTGACGAGAGAAAAATGCGTCAGTTATGTAGCAATGCAATATACAGATTAAATACTGTGTTCTAAGGAATCAACTTCATTAGTAAAAGCAGCTTGGATGACTTAGTAAACATTGTAGGAATTGTACGCAATATTCAATTAGAAACAGTTAGCAAAAAGTTAAAACTTGTTGCAAAAAAAAAATTATTAGGTGCCACTGATTAGTACTTTGCTGGTCCAGCAGCAATCACCAAATTTGTCCCATAATGATGGTGAAACTTTGCTCAGCAAATCAATTTTGGGTTATCTACGGCCAGTTACTTCAGATATTTACAAAACATAAGAATATAAGAAATAGGAGCAGGAGTAGGCCATAAGGCCCCTCGAGCCTGCTCCGCCATTCGATAAGATCATGGCTGATCTGATCATGGACTCAGCTCCACTTCCCTGCCTGCTCCCCATAACCCCTTATCTCCCCCCCCCCCCAAAATCGCTCAAGAAATTGTCTATTTCGGTCTTAAATTTATTTAATGTCCCAGCTTCCACAGCTTTTTGAGGCAGCGAATACCACAGATTCACAACCCTCTGACAAGAAATTTCTCCTCATCTCAGTTCTAAATGGGCGGCCCCTTATTCTAAGATCATGCCCTCTAGTTCTAATCTCCCCCATCAGTGGAAACATCCTCTCTGCATCGACCTTGTCAAGCTCCCTCATAATCTTATACGTTTCTGTAAGATCACTTCTCATTCTTCTGAATTCCAATGAGTAGAGGCCCAACCTACCCTACCTTTCCTCATAAGTCAACCCCCTCATCCCCAGGATCAATCCGGTGAAACTTCTCTGAATTGCCTCCAAAGCAAGTATATCCTTTCGCAAATATGGAAACCAAAACTGCACGCAGTATTCCAGGTGTGGCCTCACCAATACCCTGTACAACTGTAACAAGACTTCCCTGCTTTTCTACTCCATCCCCTTTGCAATAAAGGCCAAGATTCCATTGGCCTTCCTGATCACTTGCTGTACCTGCATACCAGCCTTTTGTGTTTCATGCACAAGTACTCCCAGATCCTGCTGTACTGCAGCACTTTGCAATGTTTCTCCATTTAAATAATAACTTGCTCTTTGATTTTTTTCTGCCAAAATGCATGACCTCCCACTTTCCAACATTATACTCCATCTGCCAAATTCTTGCCCATTCACTTAGCCTGTCTATGTCCTCCTGCAACCTCTTTATGTCCTCCTCACACATTGCCCATTCTCCCATCTTTGTATCGTCAGCAAACTTGGCTACGTTACACTCAGTCCCCTCTTCCAAGTCGTTAATATTGATTGTAAATAGTTGAGGTCCCAGCACTGATCCCTGCGGCACCCCACTCATTACGGATTGCCAACCAGAGAATGAGCCATTTATCCCGACTCTCAGTTTTCTGTTCGTCAGACAATCTTCTATCCATGCTGATATATTACCCCACAACCCCGTGAACTTTTATCTTGTGCAGTAACCTTTTATATGGCACCTTGTTTATTTTGTCAGAGGGTAAATGTATGGCTTGTTTTATTTGAATGAGCTTAGCATCAATCGTCACCTCTGCATCTAAAATATTATGTTTTAATGATTATTTAGATCTACAAATTTGCAGTTTTATACTTGGTAATTGATTTAATGGCTTAATGTTTAATGTGTGACATTTTGAACATTAGTAGTTTACTCTTGTAGTGTTGGGAGTGAATCTCACTTCATTTTGTATTAAAATAAGTTTGTGTCAGCTCAAGAATCTGCAATTACTTTTGTCCTGATTAGAACTACAGAGACAGATGTACCCTACTTGGCCCAGATCCTTACAGTGAAACTCTAAGGAGCAATGATTTGTATTTTCCTGATAACCTTCATAAAATAGAGCGAGCATTTGTCATTCTGCAACTATTCCTATGGGTAGGCACTAAGCGGAGATGGCAGCGAAGGTTTACCAGACTGATTCCCAGGATGACAGGACTGACATATGAGGAGAGACTGGATCGACTGGGCCTGTATTCACTGGAGTTTAGAAGAATGAGAGGATCTCACAAACATATAAAATTCTGACGGGACTGGACAGGTTAGATACAGGAAGAATGTTCAGGCAAAACAAGAAAGCAGGCACGGGCTCGACAGGCTGAATGGCCTTCTTCTGTGCTGTAACCATTCTATGGTTCTCTCTCCCGACCCGTATGCCACGCCCAGAATACCGACAGGTCAAACCTGTCGGTGCAGCCTTGCCAGCAGCGGTAAGTATGAAAAACTGCAAAAAAAGGTAAGTTAAAGTTTTTATTTTTAATTTTTTTTGCAGCGATTAGATAGTCAAGGATCTTGTAAGTGTTTTGGGGAATTCCCCCCCCCCCCCCCACCCACCCACCCACCCACCAAGGCCTTTCTCGCAGCACTCCCAGCCTCGGACTAAACTTGGTGAAACTCGCGTTTTTGCAGCGCGAATCCTCGTGCAACGCCCCCCCTTACCGACGTAAAGGCCGAAAGTTCGGGATAAAAATGGTAGTGCAACGCAAACGGCAAGTTTCACATATTGCTACCGTTTTCGCCGAAACCCCCCCGAAAATCCAGCCTGTATGCAAGATTCAAAAGGAGTGATTTTCTTTGAATAGCTCAAGGAAGTGCAGAACAAGGACTTTTTAAAACATAGAAAATAGGTGCAGGAGTAGGCCATTCAGCCCTTCAAGCCTGCACCACCATTCAATAAGATCATGGCTGATCATTCACCTCAGTACCCCTTTCCTGCTTTCTCTCCATACCCCTTGATCCCTTTAGCCGCAAGGGCCATATCCAACTCCTCTTGAATATATCTAACGAACTGGCATCGACAACTCTGTGGTAGAGAATTCCACAGGTTAACAACTCTGGGTGAAGAAGTTTCTCCACATCTCGGTCCTAAATGGCTTACCCCTTATCCTTAGACTGTGACCCCTGGTTCTGGACTTCCAACATCGGGAACATTCTTCCTGCATCTAACCTGTCCAGTCCCGTCAGAATTTTATATGTTTGAGAGATCCCCTCTCATTCTTCTAAACTCCAGTGAATACAAGCCCAGTCGATCCAGTCTCTCCTCATATGTCAGTCCTGTCATCCTGGGAATCAGTCTGGTAAACCTTCGCTGCACTCCCTCAATAGCAAGAACATCTTTCCTCAGATTAGGAGACCAAATCTGAACAGAATATTCCAGGTGAGGCCTCACCAAGACCCTGTACAACTGCAGTAAGACCTCCCTGCTCTTATACTGAAATCCCCTAGTTATGAAGGCCAACATGGCGTTGCACCTCCCCTTTTCCTAATCTGCCGCCATTCAGATAATATTCTGTCTTCATGTTTTTGCCACCAACGTGGATAACTTCATTTATCAACATTATACTGCATCTGCCATGCATTTGCCCATTCACCTAGCAACTATTCTTGTAACTAGAAAAAAATACTATCAGAAAATTACAGCACAGAAGGAGGCCATTTCAGCCCATCGTGTCTGTGCCAGCCGACAAAGAGCTATCAAGCCTAATCCCACTTTCCAGCTCTTGGTCCATAACTCTGTAGGTTACAGCAATTCAAGTACACATCCAAGCACTTTGTGATGAGGGTTTCTGCCTCTACCAACCTTTCAGGCAGTGAGTTCCAGACTCTCTCCACCCTCTGGTTAAAGAAATTTCCCCATAACTCTCCTCTAAACCTCCCACCAATTACTTTAAATCTATGCCCCCTGGTTCTTGACCCCTGTTAAGGGAAGTAGGTTCTTCCTATCCACTCCTTCTAGGCCCCTCATAATTTTACACACCTCAATAAGTCTCCCCTCAACCTCCTCTGTTCTAAAGAAAATAAACCCAGCCTATCCAATCTTTCCTCAGCTAAAATTCTCCAGTCCAAGCAACATCCTCATACATCTCCTCTGTACCTTCTCTAATGCAGATCGCTGGTCATGATCTTGGGACGTCTCAAAACACTTTGCAGCCAATTAAGTACTTTTTGAAGTGTAGTAACTGTTGTAATGTAGGAAATGCCACAGTCAATTTACATAGTATGGTCCCACAAACAGCAATGTGATAATGACCAGTTTATCTGTTAAATGCTGTTAGTTGAGGGATAACTATTGGCCAGGATACCAGGGAGAATGCTTCTGCTCTTCTTTGAAATAATGCCATGGGATCTTTTACGGTCACTTGAGGGGCAGACACGGTTTAATGAGTCATCCAAAAGACGGCACATCTGACAGTGCAGCACTTCCTCAGTATGCACTGGAGTGTTGGCCTAGATTTTGTGGTCAAGTTTTTGGAGTGTGACTTAAACCCACAACCTTCTGACTCAGAGGCAAGAGCGATACCAATTTGCAGATCGAGAGAAAAGTTCCTGCCAGGCCAGTAAAGCTCAGATTGGGAAGTCAGTTTGCCTTTCTGCAAAAACTCTACTCATCACTGGAAACTCTGTAGGGGCCATGAGCCTACTTATCTGTGTAACAAGAACATTTCCCTTAGAGTGGCCAATGCAGATTCTCAAATGGTCAAGGACAGAACACTTTTTAAAAAAAACCTTAAGGGACCTCCACAACTGTTGACAACATCAATAGGCTGGATTTGTATGCTTCATTTGTTCAACTTCAACCCCAACAAAGTACGTGGGTGTCAAGAATCAATCTGTATTGTCACAAACTCCATACTCTCGCCACTGACTTCATCCCCCTTCCATGTGGTTTGTAAGCTAGGCATCAAGTTAGATCCCCAGCTGCGCTTCTGATCCCATATCCTCTCCAGTACGAAGTCTGTCCACATCCAACTTGGCCTGTCTCAGGCCAACTGCCACCGAAACTCTCATTCACACCTAGTAATCTTCAGATTATCCAATACTTTCCTGGCTAGCCTCCTATACTCCACCCTCCATAAACTTCAGCTCATCCAAAATCCTGCAGCCCTTATCAATCATGCACCAAATCTTAACTCGCGCATCACACGTCCTCACTCAGCTAAACTGGGGAATTGGTTTCCTAACATCGCATTTAAAATTCTTATCCTTGTGGTTAAATCCGTCCATGGTCTCACCCCTCTTTAACTCTAATTTTCTCCAGTTCGACACCCCCCATCCTATTTTTCTGTTCCAATGCTTCGGTCTTCTTGAAGGCAGTTTTGCCTTCAGCAGCACACTCTGGAAATCCTTACTTGAACACACTAGCCTCTCTACCTCCTCCTCAGTTTTCAAGATCCTTCTTAAAAACATCTCTTTGACCAAGCTTTTGGTCAGTGATCCCAATCTCTGCTTTTTTAGCTCAGTGTTAATTTTTCCCCCTAAACCTTACTGAAGTACCTTAGGATGTATTTCTATGTTAAGCAGTGCTACATAAATGCAAGTAGTTATTGCTGTCATTTGTTCTAGAGTGGAGACAACTACTCTGAGCAATAACAGAGGTGGACTGGGGGAGACAAACAAATTAGTTAAGAACCTAAATCCCCTGGTCATTGTTTTGAGATGCCTATCTTTACACCAGGCTTTCGGGGTTTTTCAGCGTAAACAGTAGCGATGTAAAAATTATTTTTTTCGCTGTGTCACCGCTTTTAGGCCGAACTTTTGGCCTTTGGGGTCTGCTCCAGGGCCGGTAAGGGAGGTGTTCCATGATTACTCGCGGTGCAAAACGAGAGTTTCGACAGTTAGTCCGGGCTCATTTGCACTGAGAGGCCTTGGGAGGGGGGGGAAAAAACATTAAAAAAAACATTCTGAAAGCATTACCATGGCTGTAAAAAATTTTTTTAAAGTAATTAAGTTGCCTGTTTTGCAGGTTTTCGTACTTATCGCTACTGGTAGGGCTGCACCGACAGGTTTTACGTGTTGCTGTTCTGGGTGCAGCATGCGGGTCAGGAGACTGCCAAAACTCTGCCTGTAACGCAATCTGTCGTTGCACGTCTGGCGCAGCTCTATCTGGTGGTACGTCCCATCGCCACCGCAAACAACGAGCCGAGGATCTCGCCCGGGCTTGCGCCACGGGTCAAAACGCAGCGAAAACCCGGTCGCAAACCCCTCGAAAATCCAGCCCATTATCTTAATTCTTGCCACCCTATCCCCCTTGCTGCATCTAAAAAAAAGCCCCTGTTTGAAAATCTGATGAAATTCGAGATTTGAAAAACAAAGTGAACTCAAAGTACAAGATAGGGCAGTTTTTCTAATCAATTAGAAAATCCTTAAATTTACAAAGCTGCTCAACTTATGCTTTGTATGAAGAACACAGTCAGAGTTCTATATTACAAAAATAAAATGAATATAGTATCTGAATTAAACTACCGTTGATAAATACAACAAATACCAAAAAGAACAGAAGAGAAAGTTTCAGTCAAAATGCAGTTTATTTTTTTTTTAAAGAATTAAAATACAGATGGAAGTATTAACAGTGAACAATTTATAGGTTTGAAAAAGGACCTGTGTGGATTTTTTCTCTTTTGAAAGTCACTTTAAAATCAATAAAAAAATAAAAGATTCAGGAATAAGGTTCAACATTCTCTCTCAAGCAGCACCTGTGCTACTTTTATTCCTTTCCTAGTAGCACAATACAAAGTTTTCAGTTACAAAATACCAGTTGTGCAGGGGCCACTCTGCTTCTCGTCAATTCCACTGAATAAAGTGTGCAAAGGCAGGTTCAAAAAATAAAAATTTATCTAGATCTGGCAACTTCATGGTGCTCTTTATTCGTACTGAAGTACCATCAACTATTTTTTTTAAATCACTAATTTAAGAGATTTTCATTGCCACGTTAACACATTTGAACCACTGTTCATAATTTTGTATGCAGTCGTACAGACATATAAAAAGGTGGAACATTTTCAAAACTTTGTCAATACACAGATTGCAATTTTCCTTCTCTAGTTGGCAATTTGTTTCGACTTATGTGGGGGTGGGGGGAGAAAGAGGGAAAATGGTAAACAAAAATATTGCCAAATAATTTTGTATTTGATAAAACTAGGAAAGTTTTTGCAATCCCCTACTAAAGAGACCCATTTACCAGATTATAAAATAGTGATAATTGTTCTATTCAATGCACAGAAAGCTTCATAGCAGCACTCAGCAGCAAAAGCATGCAGCCCTGAGTTACAGTGCACAGCAGAAACACAAATAGGAATTTTTCTATATTAGGTGTCGGGCCCAAAAAAAAAAATCCCTCAGTTAGAATGTCTCCTTTGCTTACATCATCTCCTTGCCCAGTAAGATATTGAAACTGCTGTCCAAGTCTTGTATGCACCAACTTCAGCCATAACATAGTACAAATGACCAAAGTTTATATATAACTATATGTCTAAATAATTGATGGGAACTGGACTGGAGTGTGTTTGAGTTAATTGAAAGCAAAATATAAAATTTGGTTTGGCTAGACTGTGGAGGAGAACAATGGTATGACTACTGCAAAAAAAACTTAAAGTGATGGCTGTCAATAACTGAAAAGGTGAATATAAAATCTAATTTCAGAATTAATGTGTAGTGGTAGAGGGAAAATTGGATAAATTAAAAAGCAGTACAAGTCATAATACACAAAACAAGGAAACCCCCCAAAAATGCTCATCAGTGGACTGCAGTGACCGTTAGCAGAAAGCTAGAAAACTTAAGCATTACATTATACTTCGGAATTCATACAAAACAGAAGAAAATACAATGTCGGACATATGACAAGTGACAAATACTGAAAAGAAATATTTTTCAAATGATCAGAGAGAGAGGGAGGGAGAACCAGTTTTAATAAATTTCCCCAATGCACAAAATTCCAGCTTGAATTTAAATGTGTAGCCCCTGTTGTGGTTACCTCAACCTCCAAAGCTATCTGGTTTGTTGCTCAGACGACTTTGTAAGATGGTGCTCGTTTTTAAATACATAAAATCTGAAATTCTGCATTTAGTTCTACTATCACAGCCAACTGTAACTTGACAAAAAAAACCTTAATTTTATCCACTATTAACAGTATTTGAAGTGCATATAGCTTCTCAAAAAACAAACTTACTTAAAATAAGGGCTCTTCTACATACAAGGTTGCTCCTGTCTCTACTACTTCCAGTATACTGGTCCAAATGCTATTCTGATCAGTAATTTACCCACTCAAATTGTGGAACATGTAAAAAATTATAGCCAATATTTTTGCAAACTTATATAGCTTTACAAAACTTTAAACTTTTTTGTTGCAGTGGATTTTTGAAAAATTGCACAAGTTATTCCATGGTTCTAACAAAATCCTACCATTTTATGGTACAGGTACTGTGATTACTTGTGCATTAATACTACTGACCTGTGTTGTTTTGTTTTGCAATTATCTAGTGTTTCTCTTGAAGGATAATACCCTTAAAGCTCAACTTTCAAATTACTATCTCTAGTTTATTATGCAGCTTCTACATTAATTGCTCTGTATTGGACAAACCCAGCTTTAGAGATGTAGCTCTGCAACATACCTTTTCAAATACAGACATATTTAAAATGAGTCCCCCCCCCAAAAAAAAAAACACCGGTGAAAAGGGATTTCAGTATGCATTAAGAATTGTATTCTACTAAAACAGATTCCACAGGCTTTTTTGCACATTACCATTGTTATGCTTACAAGGCTTAGCATATTAAAGAACTGAAAGTTTCTGACTTCAAATAATTTTCTTTAAAGGGTAGTACATTATATTATAAAATGTATGATCCTTTGTTCGTTTCTTCAAACTTCTGGCACAGTATCAAATATTGCTTTGATTTGAGTTCTAAGAGATAGGAAGGTGTTGCTTCAGGATTTCTTTTGCTGTTGAAGGCATTTTGTCAGGAAATTTTATCTGAAACTCTGCTATATAGTCACCGCGTTGAGTAGGAGTCTTAGGAAATGGTAAACCCTCACCTCTCAGCCTCTTCACAGTCCCAGGCTTGATAACATCATTGCAAGGTAGGGGAATCACTCTGCCATCAATTGTAGGAATATTAACTGTACAACCACATAAGGCCTATGAAAGTAAACACATATTTAATTATACGAAGATATTTAAAACCACTTTTGTCTGACAAAAACTGTAATGCACAAAATAATATACACAAAAATGGAAAAGGAGAAATCAATTTATTTTTATCAGGCTCACCATTTTGAATGGAAGTTTTGTGGTACAATACTGAGGCAGTAATAAGGTATTATCTCCATGGATCAGGGAAAATTGGGAGATTCTCCCTGTATTCATTTTTAAATTTAAAAAAAAACTGACTCAGACTCTTACTGTCATCAGAAGATGGTTGCTTGCATTACCATGACCTTGAGATTTATCTGCTTTTGGAAGTAGGATCTGAAGTACTTCTTTACATCGCAACAGGAGATGGTTCATTTAGATTCACAACTTGAAGTTTGCCATTTTTATTATTGCTTTTCATGCTTCATTATGTGGATTACTCTGTCCCTTCATTAATAAAACTGGAACTCGATCCAAATTAAGTGAATCAGCAAATTCATTTGAGTACTAAATAGTTTAGTCTTCCAATAAGGGCTGGTAGGATCAAGGAAGAGATGTAGCCAAGCCATTAATGGAGATGCCAGTTTTGAGCAATAGGTGCAGAGAAGTCAAGTTATGGGTCATAAATCATTCAATATTGAACAGTTGACAGTGCAGCAGGGATTTCTCATCAGCCCATATTATTAAGTTAATGAAGGGGAAAAATGATGGCATAAAATATGGAATATAGAGGAAGGATTAAGCAAGGTATGCAATGATACTGGGAATGCAAAATTGGCTTAGAGGTAGGAAGCAAAGGGTAATGGATGTTTTTACGACTGGAAGGATGTTTCCAGTGGGGTTCTGCAGGGCTCAGTACTGGATCCCTTGCTTTGTGTGGTATACATCAATGATCTAGATCTGAATATAGTGGGGGGTGTGATTAAAAAGTTTGCAGAGGACACTAAAATTGGCTGTGTGGTTAATAATGAAGAGGAAAGTCATGGACTTGGAGGATATCAATCTACTGGTCAGGTGGGCAGAACAGTGACAAATGGAATTTAATTCAGAGAAGTGTGAGGTAATGCATTTGGGGAAGGCTAATAAAAGGAAAGGATATACACATTAAACGGTAGGCCACTTAGAAGTGCAGATGAACAAAGGGACCTTGGAATGCTTGTCCACAGATCCCTGAAAGTAGGTCAGGTGGATAAGGTGGTTAAGACATACGGAATACTTGCCTTTATTAGCTGAGGCATAGAATACAAGAGCAGGGAGGGTATGCTTAAATTGTATAATACTCTGGTCAGACCACAGCTGGAATACTGCGTGCAGTTTTGGTCGCCTTATTATAGGAAGGGACGTGATTGCACTGGAGGGTGCAGAGATTTACTAGGATGCTGCCTGGAGGACAGATTGGATAAGCTAGGTTTGTTCTCCTTGGAACAGAGGAAGCTGTGAGGAGAAATCATTGAAGTGTATAAAATTTTGGATATAGTAGATAGCAAGGGCCTATTTCCCTTGGTGGAGGGGTCAATTACAAGGGGGCATAGGTTTAAGGTGGTTGATGGAAGGAGATTTGAGGAGAAGCTTCTTCAGAGGGTTGTGGGGGCCTGGAACTCACTGCCTGGAAGGGTGGTGGATGCAGAAACCCTCATGACATTTAAAAAGGTGCTTGGGTGTGCACCTGAAGTGCCATAACCTGCAGACGGTGGTTGAAGGGACGGGTGGGGTGCTTGGGTTGTCGTGCGCTCCATCCGCTTGTTCCCGGTGAAGAGACCCAAGGTGTTCGGTGCCTTCCCAAATGCTTCTTCTCCACTTTTGAGCACTCTTGGGTCAGGGATTCCCAGGTGTCGATGGGGATGTTGCACTTTTTCAAGGAGGCTATGAGGGTGTCCTTGACGCATCCAGGCGATCGAAACTAGTCCAGGAGATCACCCTGGCTGTATTAGATCCTATGATGTACTTACCACCGTGTCTGCACCAGCCAACAAGATGTTATCCAGTCTAATCCCACTTACCAGCTCTAGACGGACCTAGAGCTGGTAAGTGGGATTAGACTGGATAACATCTTGTTGGCTGGTGCAGACACGGTGGTAAGTACATCATAGGATCTAATACAGCCAGGGTGATCTCCTGGACTAGTTTCGATCGCCTGGATGCGTCAAGGACACCCTCATAGCCTCCTTGAAAAAGTGCAACATCCCCATCGACACCTGGGAATCCCTGACCCAAGAGTGCTCAAAAGTGGAGAAGAAGCATTTGGGAAGGCACCGAACACCTTGGGTCTCTTCACCGGGAACAAGCGGATGGAGCGCACGACAACCCAAGCACCCCACCCGTCCCTTCAACCACCGTCTGCCCCACCTGTGACAGAGACTGTAGGTCCCGCATCGGACTCATCAGTCACCTGAGAACTTATTAGTGTGGAAACAAGTCATCTTCGACTCAGAGGCACTGCCTAAGAGTGTACTTTAAATTTGTTTATAATGATGCTGCAAAGTGTTCAAGGATTAGCACAAGAGCTTCAAAATCTTTCACAATGCAGTTGTAACTAAACAGAAGCCAAGCAAACCAAGAAGTGAATATCTTTAAAGGTAGTGGACTAGTTTAATAAATTACTTGTAAGCAAATTAACAGAACTGATTACACCACACTAGATAGTGACACAGTAAACATTTTAGATTGTACACATATGCCATTATTAACCAACTTAAATTGAGGCTACAGTATCCTACTGGTCATACAATCATATAGCCCATCGTGCCTGTGCTGGCTTTTTGAAAGCTATCCAATTAGTCCCATTCCCCCACTCTTTCCCCAGAGCCCATATTAATGGACAGTAATCCAGAGATCAGGAGTTCAATAAGTGTGTTAATGAGATTCAATAAATCTGATTATTAATTTCTGGGCTAGCGCATTAGAAATAGACTTTGAAAGCTGCTAGATTGTCATTCAACATGTCACCCCTACCTAGTCTTGCCTACACACGATTCCAATCTCACATTCCAGGATGGGCAATAAATGTTGCCTTGCATGTCCAGGAAGAGTTTTAAAATAAATGACTGACACACTGTAAACCTGTTCCCCTTGATGCCAATTTTTCCCTACATATGCACTTTTGAGACAGATTTAACAGAACTGCGTATGCCTCCCTACTTTCAAAAGTGCTAATTATCGATCCCTTAGATTGTGCCTTTGTCCCCATTACTCTTCTCCTCCCTGGTGTCTGCCTTTCCTTTTGAGACATGAGAAGTGCAATTTTTGTTATAGTTGCCGTTATGAATTTTTTGTTCTGGTCACAGAACATCCTCTATGTTAAAGAAGGTCTTTACGATTCACCAATGACAAAAACACATGGTGCAGCCCAACTGGGTGCTCAGCCCATTCATGACCAGCAGCAAAATGGTGAATCCAGTGCAAATGCTGCTATGCATATTGTTTACAATGCAGGTTAGCTCTGATGGTACACAATTGTTTTAGGCCTAGAGATGGTCTAACTTTTAAGCAAATGGAATTTGGTTCTCCTCCAAAAGGACTAGCCTTTTAAAAAAAAATCTGCATTTAAAAATCCAAATAGGCAGAAGGATGGAAAATAGATCCACTGATCTAATGGCAATAACTCTAAAATGTTTGTGTGCTGGGTATTTTACCATGCCAGTGACTGTTTTGTTTACTTGTGTGAAAACAATCACTGAATTGCCCAAATTTCATGTTTATTTGATTAAGTCAATTGTCTTCAATTGAAACTGACCACCTGTCTATATAAATTTCCCATGTTTGGATGCAATAGTTTTTGCAACACATAAATTAAGCCTAGGTTTACTATAGATTGAAACAAGTATAAAAGAAAGCAATTCACCAAAAAAAGAAACAAAATCACTTGTTTAGCAGTGATTAGAAAAAAAAAAGTTATGCAACAAATCAGATATAGTTAACCCATGTAACAGAGTAAATAGATTTGGAAATGGATCATGTCAAAACACACTCCCTCCAATTAATGCATTTTGCATGCAACACCAGGTCATCACTCATCTGACTATGGGCTATAATAAGACCATAACATAAGAAATAGGAACAGGAGTAGGCCAGACAGCCCCCTTGAGCCTGCTCTGCCATTCAATAAGATCATGGCTGATCCGATCATGGACTCCGGTCCACTGCCCTGCCCGCTCTCCATAACCCCTTATTGGCCCGCCTTAAATATATTCAATGACCCAGCTTCCACAACTTTGAGGCAGCGAATTCCAGATTTACAACCCTCAGAAGAAATTGCTCCTCATCTCAGTTTTAAATGGGCGGCCCCTTATTCTAAGATTATGCCCCCGAGTTCTAGTCTCCCCATCAGTGGAAACATTCTCCCTGCATCCACCTAGTCAAGCCTCCTCATAATCTTATACGTTTCGATAAGTTCACCTCTCATTCTACTGAATTGCAATGAGTAGAGGCCCAACCTACTCAACCTTTCCTCATAAGTCAACCCCCTGATCTCCAGAATCAACCTAGTGAATCTTCGCTGAACTGGTTCCAAAACAAGTATATCCTTTCGTAAATATGGAAACCAAAACTGCACGCAGTATTCCAGGTGTGGCCTCAATACCCTGTATAGCTGTAGCGAGACTTCCCTGCTTTTATACTTCATCCTCTTTGCAATATAGGGGAAGATTCCATTGGCTTTCCTGATCACTTACTGTACCTGCATACTATCCTTTTGTGTTTCATGCACAAGTACCTCCAGGTCCTGCTGTACTGCAGCACTTTGCAATGTTTCTCAATTTAAATAATAACTTGCTCTTTGATTTTTCTGCCATTATACTCCATCTGCCAAATTTTGCCCACTCACACTTGGGGACCCAGCACTGATCCCTGCAGCTCCCCACTAATTACTAGTTGCCAACCAGAGAATGAACCATTTATCCCAACTCTCTGTTTTCTGTTAGTTAGCCAATCCTCTATCTACGCTAATATATTACCCTCAACCCCTTGAACTGTTATCTTGTGCAGTAACCTTTTATGTGGCACCTTGTCAAATGCCTTCTGGAAGTCCACTTTTTTTTTTTAATAACAAATGACTGAATTCAGGATTCTACACCACATCCACTGGTTCCCCTTTATCCACCCTGTTCATTAAATCCTCAAAGAACTCCAGCAAATTTGTCAAACATGACTTCCCCTTCATAAATCCATGCTGACTCTGCCTGACCGAATTTTGCTTTTCCAAATGTCCTGCTGCTGCTTCTTTAATAATGGACTCCCAACATTTTCCCAACCACAGATGTTCGGCTAACTGGTCTATAGTTTCCTGCTTTTTGTGTGCCTCTTTTCAAATAGGGGCGTTACATTTGCAGTTTTCCAATCTGCTGGAACCTCCCCAGAATCCAGGGAATTTTGGTAAATTACAACCACAATCCCTGCCGCTACTTCTCTTAAGACCCTAGGATGCAAGCCATCAGGTCCAGGGGATTTATCTGCCTTTAGTCCCATTATCTTACTGAGTACCACCTCCTTAGTGATTGTGTTAAATTCCTCCCCCCATAGCCCCTTGACTATCCACTGTTGGAATTTTATTAGTGTCCTCTACCGTAAAGACTGATATAAAATATTTGTTCAGAGTTTCTGCCATCTCCATGTTCCCCATTACTAATTCCCCGGTCTTGTCCTCTAAGGGACCAACATTTACTTTAGCCACTCTTCCTTTTTCTATACCTATAGAAACCTGAATTCAGTCATTTGTTATTAAAAAAAGTGCAATCCATTTTACTTTGAAATAACTTGCCAATCTATCTACATCTCAAAATCAATGTGTAGAATTAGTAGTGCCCATCAATGCTGGTCATCGATTCCAGTAACAGCATTATAATATTCTTCAGTCAAGCATGCTACCTTCAAGGGATTTATGAGAAGCAGAAACTTCCTTTCTGCTCTACTTACCGTGCACATTTGCCAGACATCCAAGTGGCAATGCTAGCACCTAAATTTGTGACTGAGCATTTCTGGTTGCTAGAGTTCCTGCTTGTGTCAGCGCATGCATATGCTTTGGCTGTTGCAAGGAACCTGTTCTGAAAAAGTGTGTGCAAATTGCAGGATTCAAATGGGCCAGTTCAGCAGAGTTTGAACGTTGATATATGATAAACCCAGACAGTGTTTCAGCACCATAAAATTAGCCTATTTATTTATGGTGCAGCTGGTTTGAAGCAAAAACTAAGCTTAGGAGAGTGCGATGATGGAGCAGGAAAAAAGGGGGAGCGTTAAAGATCTATAACTCTAGTAAATATTGCAGCCACTTCATATGAACAAAGTCTAAAGAACGGACTGTGCATGCACAAATTTGTTTTAAGGATTACATTTTAAAAAACATATAGTAATCTGGAATGAAAATTGTATGTTGCATGAGGGAATACACAATCTCACAATTTATGCACATTTGAAAACAGCTCCTTTTAACAGCAAACCACCCAGCTTTTAGTTGGATGTTTGACAGATACAGTATCAAGTTTCTCATGGATGAAGTAAAACTATAATTAGAAATAGCATACTTCAAAATAGCCAGTCCAAACAGAGGTCACAAATAAATTAGAGCAGGCAAAACGGCTTCTATAGCAAACATGTCCACACAGCCAGCTGTTCAGATTGAAGAACCTCCATTAAATTTCCTTTTCACATTCTAAATTTTTCAGAGTGTACAGGGTTTATAACCTGTACTAACATTTCCTTGAAGAATTTTGACAGATCATCAAGAAATATTAAAAAAGGATTTCTAGGAGGTACTATGCAATTGGAGCTCAGTGGTCAGCAAATAAGTATTTATTGCACCTCTGTTAAGTGCAGTATTGGCAATGCAGTATTTTGAATTCAACATCTAATCTCACATTTAACATTCACTGAGCTCATTGCAGAGGACTCAATCCTCAAAACCGGATAAAGGAAAAGGATACGGTTAACTATCCACTTGTGCATACCATGGATAAAAGCACAATAAACAAGTCCTGGAGAGGAGAGAGAATAAAGAGGAAAGATTTATTTCTAAATGAATTTCAGGATATAACCTGTGCTGCTTTTAAAGGTTTGTAACCCATGTATTTTTAAAGCTTCCTTGTCTCTTTTCCCATCCCAATTTTTTTCTCCTTGCTAACCACTCCCTGGGTACACACAGACAGCAAAAGCTATCTGTTCACCATAGAAGAGAAGATTTACAAGGATGATAGCAGAAATGCGAGGGTATACATATTAGGAAAGGATTAACAGGCTGGGTCTCTGTTCTCTTGAAAAAAGGTTGAGGGTGACCTAATAGAGGTCTTTAAAATTATGAAAGGTTTTGATAAGAGTGGATATAGAATGTTTCCACTGATGAGTGCCTTTCCCCAATAGGGAATTCAGAAGAAACTTCTTTACCCAAAGAGTGGTGAGAATGTGGAACTTGCTACCACGGAGTGGTTGAAGGGAATAGTATAGATGCATTTAGGAGAGGCTAGACAAGCATGGGAGGGAGAAGGGAATAGAGGGTTATACTGATAGATTTAGATGAGGAAAGACAGGAGGAGGCTTGAGTGGAGTATAACCACCGGCATGGACTGGTTGGGTCGAATGGCCTGTTTCCGTGCTGTATATCCTATGTAATACTATGTAAAGCTGAAACAACAGCAGTAAGGAGCATTTATATAGCACCTTTAACATAATAAAACACCCAAGACACTTGGCAGGAAAGTTAACAAAATGTGACACTGAGGCACATAAGGAAATATTAGGACAGATGACCAAAAGTTTGGTCAAAGAGGTAGGATTTAAGGAATGTTTTAAGAGAAGAGAAGAGGTCACAAGATGGAAAGGTCTAGGGAGGGAATTCCAGAGCCTAGGGCCCAGGAAGTTGAAGGAACAGCTGCTATTGGTGGAGCAGTTAAAATCGGGGATGCGCAAGAGGCCAGAATTGGAGGAGCGCAAAGATCCTGGAGGACCATAGGGCTGGAGGAGGCCAGAGACAGGGAGGAGACGAGGCCAAGGAGGGACCCGAAAACAAGGATGAGAATTTATTTTAAACAGATACACCGCCGTTCCGGAAGCCAGTGAGTACAGGGGCAATGGGTGAAATGGGACCCAGTGCAAGCCAGGATATGAGCAGCAGAGTTTTGGATAAGCTCATGGAGAGTGGAAGATGGGAGGTCAACCAGGAGAGCGGAAGATGGGAGGTCAACCAGGAGAGCATTGGAATAGTCAAGTCTAGAGGTAACAAAGGCATGGATGAAAATTGCAGCAGCAGATGAGCTGAGGCAGGATCATAGATGGATGATGTTACAGAAGTGGAAGTAGGTGGTCTTGGTGCTGGGAGCAAATGCGATCTGAAGCTCAGCTCAGGGACAAATAGGATGCCAAGGTTGCGAACAGTCTGGTTCAGCCTCAGGCAGTGGTCACCGTTGAAGATAGAGTTGGTGGCTAGGGAATGGAGTTTGTGACAGGGAACAGAAACAATGGCTTCAGTCTTCCCAATATTTAGTTGGGAGGAAATTTCTGCTCATTCAGGATTGGATGCCGGACAAGCAGTGTGACCAATCAGAGAAAGTGGAGGGATCGAGCGAGGTAATTGTGATGAGGTAGAGCTGGGTGTCGTCAACGTAAACGTGGAATCGGACGTGTTTTCGGATAATGTCACCGGGGGGGGGGGTATCATGTAGATGAGAAATAGGAGGAGGCCGAATAGATCCTTGGGGGACTCGAGGTAATGGTGTGGGAGTGGGACGAGAAGCTATCTGGCTACGACGGGATAGATAAGAAGAGAACCAGGCGAGGGCAGTCCTACCCAGATGGATGACAGAGGAGAGGCATTGGAGGAGGATGGTATGGTCCACTGTGTCAAAGGCTGCAGATAGGTCAAGAAGGATGAGGAGGGATAGTTTACCACAGTCACATAGGCCCTGCTCCGAATCCATTAACAAAGCCACTAAAAGAGCTCGAGGCCCCCCTCTCCAATTTTAACTCGAAAGCCCCATTAACTTTGGAAATAACTAGGTGCTTCCCTCGGAGTATGCAGAAAAGTAAAAAATCACCACAGCACATACTACTTGATAGAGCTCTTTTTCCCCCCAATCGAACGGGAATAAAAAAGAAAAAGCAAGACAAAAAGAACTAAAGACATTTGTGATGATCTGAATATGGTTTCAGCCAATGCACTGAGTTAGTGTCCTACCAAAATTCAAGATGTAGAGACGATTATGTAGGCTCGCTTCGGAGAAGGACCACGGTGTTATTAAAGGCTACTGGTTGATTAGTTGGTCATCGGATTGATCATAATCCTTTGTCGGTCAAGGATCTTGTGCTTCCACATTGATGTCTTGAAAACTATCCATACAAAGATATACTTCAAGACTGGACTTGCAAAAAATGCTACTTCATTATCCTGCTCATTATTGCAACACATTGTGCTAGGTAGAGTGTTCCAGGTTCTTCTTGGCCCATTCGTTGTTCGCAATTGAGGGAGGGGAAAACAGGAACAGACACTGCAGCCTGAAGCTTCAGCAAAACTTACTACAGTATTTGACGCAAGTGTATGTCTGGGCATTTGGAGTAAGTTCAGTGAAAGTAATTATATACAAGGAACGGCCGTGGATGCAGACAACTATTCCCATCAGTGCCCGTGAAGCAGTGTAGTTTAACTGACTCAATGCTGGTTTAAATGATTCCAGATGCTCCAGGAAGATCTAGAAATAACCTTAGAAACCAGGCTTCAGGTCATTTTGTAGTGGAGGGTCTATGAGCGAGTAGAAGTTGTTGCAATGCTGTTTTCACCACCAGTCATTTTGCTATTTGGCTTGACAGACTTGCTTATATCTGCAGTCAATACATGAAATTAATTAAACAATTATTTTAGGTTCTAGTATGCAGAATCCACCATGGTCAGAAATCAAACAATTTCCAGAAGGAAAACTCAAGAGCACTTCTTGAATTTTAGCAGTATAGACAAATTGCTCCAATCTTGGCTTCAGGGACCATGGCCACAATTTTGCTTGCCCCAGCAGGACCGGAGCAAGCAATGTCAGTGGCAGGTCCTGACCCCACTGCTGTCTCTATCCTGGCCACCCGCACGACTTTCTCGATTAACCACTCTATCCTTCTTCAACGCCTCTCCACTGTCGCCCAGCTGGGTGGGACTGCACTCGCCTGGTTCCATTCTCATCTATCTAATGGTAGCCAGAGAATCACCGGCAATGGCCTCTCTTCCTGTCCCTGCATAGTTACCGCTGGTGTCCCCCAGCAATCTACCCTTGGCCCCCTCCTATTTCTCATCTACACGTTGCCCCTTGGCGACATTATCCAAAAACACCGTCAGTTTCCACATGAACACTGATGACACCCAGCTACCTCCCCACCACTTCTCTCAACCCCTCCACGGTCTCAATTCTCAGACCGCTTGTCCGACATCCAGTTCTGGATGAGCAGAAATTCTCTCAAATTGAATATTGGGAAGACTGAAGCCATTGTTTTCAGTCCCCACCACCAACTCCATCCCTCTCCCCAACTTCTGTCTGAGGCTGAATCACACTGTGTGCAACCTTGGTGTCATATTTCACCCTGAAATGAGCTTGACCACATAAGACCGCATATTTTCACCTTTAACATTACTCGTCTCCGCCGTTGCCTCAGCTCATCCGCTGCAGAAGCCCTCATCCATGCCTTCTTTATCTCAAAATTTGACTATTGCAACTTACTCCCAGCTGGCCTCCCACATTCTATCCTACGTGAACTAGAGATGATCCAAAACTTGGCTGCCCATGTCCTAACTCGCACCACGTCCCACTCACCCATCACCCCTGTGCTCACTGACCTACATTGGCTACCAGTTAAGCAATGCCTCGATTTCAAACTTCTCATCCTGGTTTTCAAATCCCTCAATGACTTTGCCCCTCCCCATCTCTAATCTCCTCCAGCCCCACAACCCGCACCTCCCATCTCGAGAGAAATCTGCGCTCCTAATTCTGCCCTCTTGAGCATTCCGAATTATAAATTGTTTATCCATTGGTGGCCGTGCCTTCTGTTGCCTAGGCCCCAAGCCCTGGAATTCCCATGGACCTAAAGTCTTGAATTCCCTCCCTACTTCTCTTTCCTCCTTCAAAACGTTCCTTAAAACCTACCTCTTTAACCAAACGTTTGGTCAACCGGCCCCAATTTCTCCTTATGCAGTTCGGTGTCAAATTTTTTCATCTCATAATACTCCTGTGAAGCGCCTTGGGATGTTTAACTCTGTTAAAAGCACTATATAAATAAAAAGTTGTTGTTGATTGGGCTTAAGCCCACCCACCGCAGTTCCCAGCCAATTAAAAGGAAGCGGGTGTGATGACATAATTTGATGGCACGTCATCAGCCGATTGCCTTAAAGCGACCATGCCCACATTCATTTTGACAGTTGTGCTGTCAATGTTCTGCAGCATTGAGGTGCTGCAAACACTGCACAAAGGTGCACGGCTGCATTCAGGCTCTCCCATCACTTCCTCCAGATGCTTATGGAGGGAGTCACAACTCGCAGGGAGGTCCTCGTTCCTTCCAATGGGCGGAAGAGATCACCCCAGAACACCAACGCAGCCTGGTTGTACGGGAAGGCACAAGCAGGGAAGTCGTTAGGAGGACCTGGCTGCAGTGGTACAAATCTTTCAATTATCTCAGTAGATCATGAAAAGTTAGTACAAAGTCACACTCAATCTCATCCTGCTGTGCCACTCATCATATCCCCATCACTCTGCCTTCCCTAACCTACTCTTGCACATCCTTACTCACACCAACGTACCTTACGCACCACCCATCCCTCTCTATCTACACGATCACATCTCCATCTCATTGGGCAAGAGTGAGTGTGCGGGGTGGCCAATCATACGAACCAACAACACACAAGGGTAGGCACTTGGGTCTTTTAGCTAATATTCATGTAGAGTTTCTGCTTAGATGTTGTCAAATATTGAAATCTTTATTTTCAACACTTTATGTTCTTGGATAGAGTTGTGTGCACCTTTGGAAGTGGTTGGATTCTAAGAACCAAGGTGAGATTCCCCCCCCCCCCACCTCAAGGGCACCGATGCTGATGGAATAGACTGCAGCTGAAGTGGAGATGACAGAAGCGATGTCAATCATGAGACAGGTTGCTCCAAGGTGGCGACACTGGATAGCAAGTTCACTGCAAACACTTCAGACTTCCATAAAGCTGAAAAGTGTATTCCAAATCCTGAAAGCTCCAGCTTCTAAGATTGAAAATTGAACAGCTATAAAATGGTAGCTTTTATACCACTTTTGCAGCTGTCAACTATTCACAGCAATGGAGAGTCATTGAAAACCCAACACACTTACCTAACATGATCCCCGAGAGCTGGGAACCTCATAAGATAGTTGGAAAATCGTTAGGACCTGGTGGTCTGCAAACCGCAGGCAGAGTCGACACTTGGGAAAACAACAAGGAGGCGGACCCACCTCCCAACCCGCTCTCAGAGCACCAGCAAGATTCCGGCCAATGAACTTTTGTCAGAACGTCATCGACTTGAAACGTTAACTCATTTCTCTCAACATAGATGCTACCTGACCTGATGAGTATTTCCAGCATTTTCTGTTCATTTCAAATTTCCAGCATCTGCAGTATTTGTAGTGTAATGGGTCCGTTCTTTATATTAGATCAGATCTTTACTGATAAGCATTAGGCTAACAGAAGCATAACATATTTGATTTGGTTAACAATTTCCATGATCAATTTGTCTCAACAGCAAGAATATAAATCTTCTCATCCTCAAAATATGGAGTGGATTAGCCAACATGATTTTCATTTTATCTGCAGCCCATGGGCCTCACATTTTCAAAGCTGCCTCCTAAGCTCTCAGTCTGGTTTTACAATGGCTGTACGCCAAGATTTGATGCAATAAACATACAAGTCAAAATTCAAATTATTTTAATATATGGGCGAGACAATTTTGTCTTTTTCTAGGCTTCAAATAGCTATTTCAGAAATGAAGCACACCATATCATCCAAGTTCTTCAAAATATAGGAATATCTGTTCAGCCCCTCCGTTACTGTTTCAGTTTCAATTGGATGAAGAAGCATGAATTAGGGGCAAGATGAAAAGAATAGGGTTGTTTTTAAAAAAAATGGCAACAGGATGATGGCATAATGGAAGATATTTAACCTTTTGCAACTGGACGGAATACTCACGTTAAAACCAGCTAGTGAGCTCCACACTTAGGAACATAGGACAGGAGTAGGCCATTCAGCCCCTTGAGCCTGTTCTGCCATTCATGATTGATTTGCGAACTAACTCCTTTGGCCCATACCCCTCAATAATTAATTGATCTAGTATCAATTGCTGTTTGTGAAAGAGTTCCAAACTTCTACCACCCTGTGTGTTGAAGTGTTTCCTAATTTCACTCCTGAAAGGTCTGGCTCTAAATTTTAGACTATGCCCCCTGGTCCTAGAATCCCCAGCCAGCAGAAATTGTTTCTCTTGATCTACCCTATCTGTTCCCCTCAGTATCTTGACAATTTTTGAAAATCATCCCATAACCATTTAAATTCTAGGGAATACAACCCTAATTTGTGTAATCTCTCTTGGTAATTTAACCCTCGGAAACCAGGTATTCTGGTAAACCTGTGTTGCACTCCCTCCAAGGCCAATATATCCTTCCTAAGGTGTGGTGCCCAGAACTGCTCACGGTATTCCAAGTGTGGTCTAACCAGGGCTTTGTATAACTTGCAACATAACTTCTACCCCCTTGTACTCTAATTATAATTAAAGGCCAGCATTTCATTAGCCTGCTTGATTATTTTCTGTACCAGTTCATGACATTTTAATGATCTAGCAAGTCCAATAATGGGCATGTGAAGACAAATAACAGGTCACCCATTAGTACTCAAAAAAATTAGAGATGAAATAAACTGAAGATAAAAATCATAAAATTGTTACTTTTGTCTTAATTCATCTGTACAGTACTAGTTATTTTGTCAATCTGTTCTTTTTAAGGACGTCATAAAAAGTCTGCAGAATGGATGTGAACTCAGCGTGGTCTTTTTCTGAAGATCTGAAAACATTTCTCTCCAATTCTTTTCCTAAAGAATCTTTTTCAGGAAAGCTCCCCAATGCTTCCAATAGCATGTTGGGAATCCCCATTTACCTGCTGGTAACTTGCATTCATACAACCATTAATATAGAAAAATATCCCAAGGTGCAATCAGATAAGAATGGACTCCAATCCAAAAAGGACAAGAGATTAGGAGCTGTGTCCATAAGTCAGATCAAAAAGGCAGTTTTAAGAAGGCTCTTAAAAAAGGAGGTGGCTAGGCAGAAGGGTTTAGGCAGGGAATTCCAGAAACTAGGATTTGGATGGGGATTAGTGCCACTGGTAGGTCAAAAAAAAAGGGGGGAGATTGTTGGGTTGGAGGAGATTACAAATTAGGGTGGGAGGAACGTCATGATGGAATTTAAGCATGAGAAGAAGGAAAATGATAAATTTGAAGCATTAGGGGATCAGGAGCCAATGTAGGTCAGCTAGGATAGGGATGAAGGGGGAGTGGGATAGGATAAAGACAGCTGAGCTTAAGTTTAGAGAGAGAGTGGAGGATGGGATGCCAGTTAGGAAAGCACTGGACTAGTTCAGTGGCTGGGGTGGGGATGGAATCAATGGCAAAGGTTTGTGGCGAGGGCCAAACATTATGGCTTTGGATTTTACTAATGTTTAACTAGATGAGATGGTGGCTTATCAAAGGCTGCATATCAGACAAGCAGTTTACCAACACAAAGGCAGTGGAGGGATTGAGAGCTGGTGGAGAAGTAAAGCTAACTATTGTCAGCATACAGATAGAAGCAGACCCCATGCCTATGGATATTGTTGTAGAGGGGCAACATGGGGAGGAGAAAAAAAAATAAATAAAAAAGAGGGGCCAAGGATAAATCTTGATGGACTCAATAAGAACATAAGAAATAGGAGCAGTAATAGGCCATATGACCCCTCAGGCCTGTTCCACCATTTAATACGATCATGGACTCCGGTCCACTTCCCTGCCCACTCCCCATAACCCCTTAATCCTTTATCAAGGTAATGATGCAGGAAGAGATTCAATTCTGGAGATCCTCTGCCTATGAGCAAATAAAGATGGAACCAAGTGAGGGCAGGCTCAATGAGCTGGACGGTAAAGGATAGAGGATGATGGTGCAGTCGACACGTCAAAGACTAGAGAGGTCTCAGTGGATGTCATTTGTGACTTTGATTAGAGTGGTTTCAGTGCTGTGGTAGGTGCAGAAATTTGAACATGGAGGAGTTGCAGTGCATAGCTTTGAGAGACAATGGGGGGAGAAATTCGAGAGTGCCCTTTTGAGGCGTGGACTTTTAAAATTTGAAAGAATTTGCACTAGGCGCTAACGTTTTCTAGCTTTAAAATTTTTGGGGCATTTGCACTCCAGGAAGGAAGTGAAGTGCTAAATCAAGTGTCCACTTCCTTCCTGGAGCGCAACAGGTAGCAGGCGGGCGGTAGGTGTGCAGCGCTGCACAATGGGTCGTGCAGCACTGCTGCATTGGAAGGTTCCTTCCCTCCCTTAAAAGGGAAGGGTCATTGTTGCAGGCTCTGCAAAAAAAACTTACCTGTTCCCCGACGGCAGCCACGATCTGGCCTGATGCACTGCAGCAGAGTGCCAGGCTGATCAATCACGGGAGAAAAATCAGCAAAAAAATTCAAAGAGAATTTCAGCATTTTTCTTTTTTAAACTTACTTCGGCCACTGCCTTTATATGTCGCCCCCCAAAGTGCCCGGCCTCCCGATGAATGTCTCCTGCGGCTGCTGGTGTTTTCGCCCAGCGGTGCTGTAGGGACCGAAATTCAGGTGTGGGGCGCTATGGGAGCGATGATGTCACAATCTCCGGGTGCAGGAGATTGGGGCGCAGCACCATACCGCTATCGCAAACCTCCCACCGAATATAGCGGAAGTCAATCTTCTCGCTGCGCCTGGTAAGTGCTTAGCCCCCCGGCGCTAAGGAGGCCAACATGTTCGAGGATTTGAAGGGAAGTTGGAGATGGAGTTTGAATCACCCCCACAGCCATTGTCCCTGCTTTCAAAAGCAACCTTGATAACACATGCAAGAGGTGCATGCAGCTGACCCCATGCAGTTACGGTTGTATGTCTGAGAAGGTCGTTGGGAACAGGTTCCACTGTACAGCTACTGTATTTGAATCATCAGTTTTATTGTTCTATCAGCTTCTAAACACAAGTTCTTAGCATTGTTGCAGCTGACTAGGTGATCATAATCTTAGCTGGTTGTTCAAGATTGTTGGGCCAATTTTTATAGTATAGGTACATACAATAACCATTTTAAAAATAATGACACTTGTGAAAAAAAACACTTGATGCAAGTCCCTTAGGTGTCCCTAATTTACAGGTTTCATTGTAGTGTATTTGCCATTCATAGAGGGGAGGGGCGAAGAGACCTGCCATACAATACGGACCACACCCAAATTTTTGTGCTTGGGTGATTCCACATCACCTGAAAAAGATACAGGTCTCTGTATCCATGAAACTAGGCAGACATAGTTTGAAAGGCCATCGTCCCAAAACATTAACTCAGTTTCTATCTCCACAGATACTGCCTAATCTGAGTATTTCCAGCATTTTTGGTTTATATTTCAGATTTCCAGCATCTGCAGTATTTTGCATTAGGATTTTGTTATTTTTGTTTTAAATGCTATTGTACACTAATAGCACTATTTTTATTGATATTCAAAGTTTACCTGGTGAAATTGGGCATAAGAAAAACAAATTGGCTTGTTCAATTCACTACGCTAGATACACTACAAGGAATATCTAATCTAAACTACTCACTGCAGGAGAAAGTTAGATCTTTTCTCCATTCAATGAGATATGCACGCAAGGAGCAGAGCACAATCTTTTTAACTGGGAAAAATGAGTTTGCACAGATTTTAGGGCTTTTTATTATGCAGGAATAGAAAATCGCATAGCACCATCTATCTGCAGCAAATATTTGTGTATGTGAGCAACGCATGTTTTTCCTATGCTTTTACTCTTGTGTGGATATTGTGCAACATAAATAATTTACATTTCAGTCTCTAAGTTTCCAGTTAGGTTTTAAAAAAACACTTGTTTGTACCTACCTCTCTAAGAGTGATCTTGGCTACATAAACAACATTGGCTCCATCTCTCTTAAAATGAAGATGAGGCTTGTCTTTCAGAATAAAGACAATATCAGCTGGGATGTTGGTTGCCGTTTCATCACCTTCCCTGGGGAATGTGATTTTTGTGCCCTCTTTCCAACCTCTTTTAATAACAACATTCAGAATCTTGTCCTCAGTCCTTGTGGTTCGGCCATCTGGGTTTAACCGTCTACGCGTGATCTTCATTCTTTTAGTACAACCATGATAGATTTCTTCAAGAGATACTCTAAGTTCATGAATTACAGGAGGATCCTGTACCTTTCTTCGAGTATGGAGGGACTCTGGATGCCGTCGATTAAATCCATTCATTCCATTGAAACCAAAACGGTTAAATGCATTGAAGGGATCATGGTCATCGTCATCATCATCAATGTCCATGTCTTCATGACCGAAGCCATTAGCCATTCTGGAGCGTCCTTGAGTTCCAAAGAAAATATCAAAAGGACTGGACCCACCAAAGAAAGAAGCAAAGGTAGCATGTGGATCACCATGGAAAGTGTAGTGGAACGTGTTACCAGGGCAACCAGTAGAGGCTCCTCCAGCCTTCAGACCTATGAAATAAAAGAAATGACAAATTAAAAAAATCATCCATAGAATGCTGCTTTGCCCCACATACCTCAGTACTGAATTAACATGGAGACATAGATGATGCATTTGTGCAGTTGTTCTAGTATCAACATCTACATGGATGGAACAGGCTTTTTATGCATATCTTTGTACAGGATCATGGAGTAATACAGAAAATAGCGGACCTCATCTGACAGGAAACCTATAGTGTAATGTCCTATGATTAAGACTTCAGCACATCAAAAGGCTTGCAGCTAAAACTCAAATTTAAAAAAAGGAATATAGAAATTCCACTTAACTAGGTAATTTAGGGACCCCTTTAATACTTAATCTACTGTTAAATTCTAATTAGCAGCATAAAGCTTAGGATAACATTAAATTTGTGCATTTGACTGTACAAATGCGGTTTTTCGAAATCTAGAATCAAATTCCGAATCATAACCTATATTTTTGATCCCCTAGAACCCAAAAGTGGGATGTCAAAATCTTTTCTACTTCGAAATGAACAATCTGCTTTTCAATCATGACATTTCTTACTCTGAGAATTTAATATTAAAATTACAATACCTACTACCTTGATTAAGAGTACATTACAGGTTGAGCCTCCCTTATCCAGAACTACCCCTCATCCAGAACCATTCCCAGCCACCGGGTGGCACATGCCCAGAATTCCGACTTGAACAAATTGAAGTCCTTCCTCGCTGCCGACTCCCGCGATCCACCACCCCCCCCAGCCCATGATCTCCCTCTCTGCCGCACTCCCAGCCAGCCCAGATATCCCCTTGCTCAGTACCTTTACCATCCGATTTAACGTGATCACTCCTCATCCGGAAAAATCCCTTATCCAGAATAGGCCAACTCCCGAGGGTTCCAGATAAGGGAGGTTCAACCTGTATTTATACCACAAGCTAAGCTCCACAAAATTATGTTAAAATAGTTAACCGTTATTATTTAACAGAAATATTGTCAGTTATATGAGAAACACAATTGAAGTATCCCTTCAGTTCCTTAAACTGTAAATAAAATACCAGATGCCCACATGCATTCTACTTGAGGATTTTGGATAAGGCATGTCAATTGGAAGACCGACCAAATAGTTGAGTCCTTAAATGGATCTGCTGATCTATTCTCTGTACTTGGAAGTCCATTGGGACCAACTCCTCCTTCTTTTTATGAGCAGAGTGAAAAATATTCCCAGTTTATTAAAACACTACTACAGCACATGGTTGTTGCCATAGCCACTCGTCCAATTGAATTATGGTGTGTTGGCTTATCTTGTCAAATCAAATGTATCCCAGTCAGAATACATTTACCTGGGTCTAATTAATACCTCCTGTGAACTATTCAAAATCTCCAACAAATATACTATAACTGTGCATTTTCTAGAATCGCTGCACAGCTAAAGTAATATTCCATGGATTAGGCAACAGCAAACTTGAATATTTTCACAGAAAATGTATTCAGTATAAAATATTAAAACAGATTTCTTCAGAGCAAATGATTTAAGGAAAACACTGTATTCAGACGGTGTGAACTCATTCTCTGCATTCATGCTTTACTATTGGCTCAAGCTTTGACCAACTTAACAGTAGTGTCAAAACTGAACCACGGACAGATACAATAGCTTGCATTTATAAAGTGCCTTTAACGAAGTAAAATGTCCTAAGGTGCTTCACAGAAGCCGAGACTAGTTTAACTAGTTTTAGTATTTGAGATATAAAGTCAAATCATATTGAGCAGAGATGGATTTCTTAAAAATGAAATCTTATTTTGTCCGTTTTCATTAGTTTATGAATGCCTCAATGGGACATCAAGTTGGCTCGGGACAGTAAATGTGTTTCTGAATGATTCTTCCATGGGAGCATAACACAGGGGGTAGGGATATAATCAATACTGAGGAGGACTGCAACAAATTACAAGATATTAATAAACTTGAAGAATAAGCATATAATTGGCAAATGAAATTCAACACAGATAAGTCAGAAGTGTTAAATTTTGGAAAAAACAATAAGGTCACATATTACTTAGAAATAAAAATTTAAATTGGTTAGAGGAGCAAAGATACCTGGGAGTACAAATACACAATTCATTAAAGGTAGCGACGCAGGTTAATAATGCCTTTAAAAAAAAAAAGAGAGCAAACCAAGCACTATACTTTATTTCCAGAGGGATAGATTTGAAAAGTAGAAAAGTTATGCTAAACTTGTATCAACACTTGGTTAGACCACACATGGAGTACAGTGTACAATTCTGATCACATTATAAAAAAGTGGGTACAAAAAAGATTTACAAGGAAGATACCAGAAATGCGAGGTTATTAGAAAAAGATAAACAGGCTGGTCTCTTTTCTCTTGAGAGGGTGGCCTAATAAAGATCTTTAAAATTATGAAAGATTTGGATAAGAGTAGACACAGAAAGCATTTCCACTTGTGGGGAAGAGCAAAACTAGAGGCCATTAATACAAGATAGTCACCAAGAAATCAAATAGGAAAATCAGAAGAAATTTCTTTACCCAGAGAGTGGAATTCCCTGCTACAGGGAGTGGTTGAGGAGAATAGTATAGATGCAATTAAGAGGAAGCTAGATAAGCATGTAAGGGAGAAAGGAAGAGAGGACTATGCTGATAAGATGAGCAAGGATGGGAGAAGGCTCGAGTGGAGCATAAACGCCAGCATGGATTGGTTGGGCCAAATGGCTGGTTTCTGTGCTGTATATTCTATGCAATGCCATGTCATCCTTTCCCCTTGATATTATATCACTATTAAATTTTAAACTCATTTACTGCCCCTTAAAGGACTTACTGCCCCTTAAAAAGGACTTCTCAAGTTCTCCTACAGTAAATCACACAAGTACCCTAAAAATTCAATCAAATGGACTGGCTTCAATAGTTATCTTGTTAACCTAACTTTAAAACTACCACCTTCTTTAAACAGAATCACCAAATGATTTACATAAGAAATTGGAGGAGTAGGCCATTCGGCGCCTCGGGCCTGCTCCGCCATTCAATGAGATCATGGCTGATCTACTTTAACTCTGCTTGCCTGCACTATCCCATATGGCTCGATTCCCTTAATATCCAAAAACAAATCTTCCATCATATATCTGCACTCTTGAAGGGGCTTAAAATCCAACCCTATCATTATTATTTTCAAAATAAAATAAAGATGTTTTCCATAGGATCTCTCCTCTCAAAAGTTAGCTTTTTATATTTGTCACAGGAGAATAGGAATTTCCAAAGACACTCACATAAATTTGATGGCTCATTAGCAGGAATACAAATTCCCGTTCAACTAATTCCCTCCATTGATGAGCTGGCTGAAACTGAAATTCCAGGACTGAAATTGCCCCTTTGTATAAGAGCCCTGACCGCCTAAAAGATGCGGACAAGGGTCGATATGGACTCACTGCCTGGTTGGTGCAGTCGCTGACATTTCATAAGTTACCCTCCATTTTTTCCAGCGGTGCTCGTCAGTGTAGCCACCTCGTCTGGCACACGCCGATCCCCTCCCTCCACCGACCCCTTTCTGCCCCACGTGGGAAAATGCCCCACAGAAGTGGATCAGCCGCCACTCGGTGCTCCCGACAGCTTTCCCCTGTGGGAAGCGGTGTGTGGCTGGGCGGCGCGTCTACCATTAACAGGGAGGGCCGCCATTTTATTTTAACTGTCGGCCAACTGAGGTTGGCCAAACAATGGCTCCCATGGGTTTGGCTGGGCCTCAACAGGCAGCCCGGCCCCCCCCCCCCCTTGGGTTCTTGGTTGCTCACCCGGCCGAAACCATTCCTGGTGATCCAGTGGATGCCACTAACACTGCTGATGACTCCGACCGACGTCCACCCTGATCCAAGGGCACTTCCGCCCCGCCCCGACCAGAAAAAAAAGTTAGAGCTGAATTTCGCTCTACTCTTTGTCCAATGGATTGGGGCGGAGAAAAGTCTTCGAGATAGATGAGCGTGGCCCCTTTCGGTCGGAGGGCAATTTCGGCCCCTCCCTCTCCAGGGATAAGTCCGATGTGTAAAACACTGGGATTCAAACTTGGATCTTAGATGTCAGTCTAACTTTCTAGTGTTGTTGTTATTGCTCGAACACTTTAAAAGTGAAAACATGCTGCAGCACTTCAAATTTCTCTTGATGAATTGTAGAAGTCTAGTTGAGGTTTAAAAAACATTTTCATTGATGATTTAGATTCAAATACTGGCCCAGAAACGTGTCAGCAAGAGGCTCGGTCAGATATGAGCATTTCTGGTTTCCACCAAGCCTAAACTATTAGAATTCCTTAAGTGCAAGTCAGAATTTTAATGTGGTGCATGTATTCATCTTTACCCTGTTGTAGAAAACAAGAGTAATTTGCAACTAAATGAATTCCACTTAAAAATGTAAAACATTTTGGTATTGTTTACTTAAAATACCTCCGGTGGTACAAACCTGATTTGTGATCTTAAATTAATTCTGCATTATATTGCAGAAATGCTTCTTGAAATGGTTCTGCGACCTAGATGCAGCTTGTGCTGTTGTAGAACTTAGCCATTTGTTTTTAACTACAACAGAATGCATTTATTTAGTATCTAAAGACCTTCCCAGAGGTGTACATGGATCCCGAGCCAAGAGGAGATTAGAAAAGGGTGACCTCTGAAGCTCCTTGGAACATTCTTGGCACGAGGTGGGATTTAATGAGGGTCTTAATTGAAGAGAGGAAGGTTGATTTGCAAAAGGGTTTTTAAACGAAGAATTGTAGAACATGGGATTTTAGGCAGCTGAAGGCTGCCAATAGTAAATTGAAAGGAGAGCACAGAGGCACCAGAGTCACAGAGATCCAAGGGTATGGGAGTTGTAGAGCTGGAGGTTGCAGATTAGGAGGCATGAGGCCATGGAAGGATTTAGACACAGGGATAAGAACTTTAAAATGAAGGCACTGAGGGACTACGAATCAGTGTAGGCTAGCAAGGACAGGGGTGATAGGCAAGTGGAACTTCATCTGGGAAGAATGTCACATAAGCTGAAGTTTATGCAAGGTCAAGGTCGGGAAGCCACCCAGCAGTACACTGGAGTAAATAGAGTCTGGATGTAGATGAGCCAAAGTGGGGTCAGAGGGGAATGATGATACAGAGATGGAGAAGAAGAGGATAAGGGGTCACAAGCTCAGCTTACGATTGAAGAGGACACAGGTGTTGGAAATATTCTGGGTCAGCCCAATGCAATGGCCAGAGAGGAAGATGGAGTCAGTGATGAAGGTATGGAGTTTGTATTGGGGGCAAAGACTATGGCTTCAATCCTCCCAATGTTTAGCTGGAGGAAACTGTGGCTCATTCAAGACTGAATGTTGAAAAAGCAGGCAGACAACATAGAGGCCGCAGAGGAGTCAAGAGAAACGGTGGACCGGTAAAGCTAGGAATCAGTGTACATGTGGAAGCTGACCCCATGTTTAAAGATGATGCTGCTAAAGAGTAGCAGGTAGATGAAAAAGAGTGGCCCAGGGATGGATCCTTGATGGACGAGGTTATTGTGCAGGAATGGGAAGAGAAGCTGTTGCTAGAGCTGCTCAGGTTACAATAGCACAGGGGAGAATGGAATCAGGCAATGTTAGTTAGTCCCACTGAGTTCAGCAATAAAGAGGTGACAGGATGGCGTGGTCCAACTTGTTGAAAGCTCTAGAGGGGTTGAAAAGGGACAATGCATCATGACAAGCAGAGAGAGAATGTTGTTCAGGGCTTTTCACTAGTGACAACAAAATAAAGCATGTCCAGAGTTGCAGAGCCATATCAGTGACTATTTTGCTGGAACCAACACCTCCCATTTGCCAGAAAAGGGTTACAAGAACCAACGACAGCAAAACCACTGTGCTAGTCCATATGGGGTTGGTGTGAGCACTTCAACTGCTTAGCCCACTAGCAAAAAACATGTCTGCTACTTTGGATCGATGTTGCCAACAGCATGATCAACTCACTTTTTTTCCCGAGTAGCATACACAAATAGCACCCGACCCATTTTGTACTTAAAATATTTCCCCACCTGGTCGTCTTGTTTATCTTCAATTTTCGCATCCAATTAATCTAGGCCGGGTTTCTTGTATCCCTATAAGATACTCTCTTTTCCAGCCTAACATTTGACCTCGACCTCCTCCCTCCACCCCCCCCCCCCCCCAACTCCTTTATTCTGGCTGTAAACCTAAATTATGTTATGATTCAAAAGTTGCAAAAGGCATTAAATGGGGACAAGTGCAAGGTAATAAATGCAGTCAGGGAGAAAGTGCAAATTCCATTAAGTTCTAATCAGTCTGTACAAGGCACTGGTATTGCTAGACCTACAGTATTATGCATAATTCTAGTACAAGAAGGATATCCAGACACCACAAGGGAAATCAAACTGATGTCTAGCTTAAGGGATCTGAGCTATGAGCTTGGGAATGTTTACCTTGTAGAAGAGAATACTCAGGGGAGGCATTATCAAGGTATTCAAGATTCTCATGGGAGCAGATAAACAGAACTTTAATGACACATTTGGAATTGCCAGCATGTCTAGAATCAAGCTCACACAAAGAAAGGTGCCTAAATAGTTTAGATTTAACTATTCAAGAGGGTGGTGATGGGGTGGAATACACTGCCCGAGGAGGCAAGTATTCTAAAAAATATTAAGGGTGAAAATGGAGAGATATTTGAGGGAGTGAGTAATTGAGGGGTATTTTTTTGAGGGACTGCCCTGGATTTCAGACAGGCTAGATGGACTTTAGTCTTCTGGTCCCATATTTTCTCACGTTACCATCACTGGCCCCTTAGCATTCTTCTAACCTGCAAGCCATTCATTTGTCTCACTTTATTGCCAAGAATTAGGTCTGGTAATACATCTTTCTTCATTGGACTTGCAACATACTGACTTACAAAACACTTCTGAATGTATTTTAGGAGTACCTGTTCATTTTGACCATCAATATTAGTGCTATCCCAGATTACCCAAGGACAGTTAAAGATGACGGGCTCAATTTTCCCTAGTGATTTGCGCCGTTTTTTTGGAGCAGACTCCTTTTCTTAGCCTAAGTTTTAAAAAAACACTTTTCCCTAATCAATTTGCACCAGCGTAACTCAGTTACGATTTTTTAAGTTTTTTTTTCAGCCAAAGGGAGCATAACCTGCCACTAGTGCCAATTCTTGCCATTTCGGCAAGTTTGGCCAGCTGAGAGTTACTCTAGTTCTGCTTAGGCCAACGTATGTGGCCTCTGCAGAAAAACCTTCTGGAGTGTTAAAGAAATCGGCGCAGGTAAGTGCAGCAGGAAAGGGGGAGAGAAAGGGGTGGCGGGGGCTGGAAAGCCTTTCGGGTGTAATTAGGTGCAGGGACCTGGAGGGAGGAGGCCATTTGGCCTGGGATAGGGGAGCAGGCCAGTAAAGCACTCGGGGCCAGGGACGGGTGGGGGAGCAGACCGGCAAGCCCTTCGGCCAGGGCTAGGGGCGGGAGAGCGGGACTGGCAAGGCACTCGGAGCTGGGGGGGTGGGCGGGGGGCAGGGCTAGGGGTAACGGGACCGGCTTTAATAATTGGAGGCAAGTTGCTGAATATATTTTAATGTTTTTAAGTTGATACAATGTGTTTTAATGTGTTTGGAGCTGGCTGTATGTTTCACTTTGCAGCCTCAGCTCGCATTGTGCCCCTGCTTACCATGGCGACCTGATCTTTTTGGCGCAGATCAACGCTTTGCTCCCAAAACTTAAGGACAGGTTAAGCCACGCCAAAAAGAAGAAATCCAACAGGGAAACTTAGAACTTTTTTTTTGGCACACTTGGACCCCCCCAAAAAATGAGTGTAACTCTTCAAGTATGCCAAATAAAAGCTTTGGGGAAAATTGAGGCCGACATTTCTACAGCCTTATTACTCCTTCATTGAATGGGGTACAAATTTCTTATTTACCTTGTATAAGCCAATTCATAGTGATATTATTTGGTCATGGAAGGCATCAGGGCCCATCAGTCCTCATCCATAGAATATCTAAAAAAAGATCACTGAATAGTGATCAGCAATGGAAGCCCTGACTAATTTCTCTCCTTGATCATTCAAGGCACGAACATAAATTACACTGCAAGCTGTAAAAGTCAACTAGCCAGGTGGTGAAGGATGCAATACTAAAGCCTAGCCTTCAGTCATTTACACCTTTTATAGAAGGAGGCCATTTCTGCCCATCGTGTCCGTGCCGGCCGACAAAGAGCTGCACAACCCTCGGTCAGCAGCCCTGAAGGTTACATATAAACCTATGAAAAGTGGCGGAAAGGTAAAGAGCAACCAGTCCGCTCCATACAACTGCGACATCCCTTACACTGAAACATTCTACGCTCCAACCCAACCAGAGCCATGTGATCTCCTGGGAGAGGCAAAAACCAGATTAAAAACCCAGGCCAATTTAAGGGAAAAAAAAAATCTGGGAAAATTCCTCTTCGACCCACCCAGGCGATCGAAACTAACCTAGATCATACTGGCTGTATTCGATTCCCTGCAGTACTTACCAGCATATCTGCGCCAGCCATAAAGAGGTTATCCTGTCTAATCCCAATTATCAGCTCTAGGTCCGTAACCCTGCAGGTTTAGGCACTTTAAGTGCCCATCTAACCATCGCTTAAAAGTGGTGAGGATTTCTGCATCCACCACTCTTCCAGGCAACGAGTTCCAGATCCTCACAACCCTCTGTGTAAAGAAGTCTCCCCTCAAATCCTTCCACCAACCACCTTAAAACTATGCCCCCTCATAATAGACCTCTCCATCAATGGAAATAGGCCCTTCCTATCCACTATGTCCAGGCCCCTCAATATTTCGTACAACTCAGAGGTCTCCTCTCAACCTCCTCTGTTCTAAGGAGAACAAACCCAGCCTATCCAATCTGTCCTCATAACTAAGATGCTCCATTCCAGGCAGCATCCTAGTAAATCTCCTCTGCACCTTCTCTAGTGCAATCACATCCTTCTTATAATGCGGCGACCAGAACTGCTCACAGTACTTCAGCTGTGGCCTACCAAAGTATTACACAATTTAAGCATAACCTCCCTGCTCTTATATTCTATGCCTCGGCCAATAAAGGCAAGCATTCCATATGCCTTCATAACCACCTTATCCACCTGGCCTGCCACTTTCAAGGATCTGGGGACAAGCACTCCAAGGTCCCTTTGTTCATCTACACTATTAAGTGGCTACCACTTAGTGTGTATACCCTTTCCTTATTAGCCCTCCCAAAGTGCATTACCTCACACTTCTCCGAATTAAATTCCATTTGCCACTGCTCCATCCACCTGACCAGTAGATTGATATCCTCCTGCAGCCCATGACTTTCCTCTTCATTATCAGCATTTGGAAAGGCAAGGATTAATTAGGGACAGTCAGCACGGATTTGTTAAGAACAGAAGAATTAGGAACAAGAGTAGGCCATCTAGCCCCTCGAGCCTGCTCCGCCATTCAACAAGATCATGGCTGATCTGGCCGTGGACTCAGCTCCACTTACCCGCCCGCTCCCCGCAACCCTTAATTCCCTTATTGGTTAAAAATCTATGTGATTTGAATACATTCAATGAGCTAGCCTCAACTGCTTCCTTGGGCAGAGAATACCACAGATTCACAACCCTCTGGGAGAAGAAATTCCTTCTCAACTTGGTTTTAAATTGGCTCCCCCGTATTTTGAGGCTGTGCCCCCTAGTTCTAGTCTCCCTGACCAGTAGAAACAACCTCTCTGCCTCTATCTTGTCTATCCCTTTCATTATTTTAAATGTTTCTATAAGATCACCCCTCATCCTTCTGAACTCCAATGAGTAAAGACCCAGTCTACTCAATCTATCATCATAAGGTAACCCCCTCATCTCCGGAATCAGCCTCGTGAATCATCTCTGTGCCTCCTCCAAAGCCACTATATCCTTCCTTAAGTAAGGTGACCAAAACTGCACGCAGTACTCCAGGTGCGGCCTCACCAATACCCTGTACAGTTGCAGCAGGACCTCCCTGCTTTTGTACTCCATCCCTCTCGCAAATGAAGGCCAACATGCCATTCGCCTTCCTGATTACCTGCTGCACCTGCAAACTAACTTTTTGGGATTCATGCACAAGGACCCCCAGATCCCTCTGCACCGCAGCATGTTGTAATTTCTCCCCATTCAAATAATATTCCCTTTTACTGTTTTTTTTCCCCCCCCACATTTTCCAACATTGTATTCTATCTGCCAAACCTTAGCCCATTCGCTTAACCTATCCAAATCTCTTTGCAGCCTCTGTGTCCTCTACACAACCCACTTTCCCACTAATCTTTGTGTCATCTGCAATTTTTGTTACACTACACTCTGTCCCCTCTTCCACTATGTATATTGTAAACAGTTGTGGTCCCAGCACCGATCCCTGTGGCACACCACTAACCACCGATTTCCAACCCGAAAAGGACCCATTTATCCCGACTCTCTGCTTTCTGTTCGCCAGCCAATTCTCTATCCACGCCAATACATTTCCTCTGACTCCACGTACCTTTATCTTCTGCAGTAACCTTTTGTGTGGCACCTTAACGAATGCCTTTTGGAAATACAAATACACCACATCCATCGGTACACCTCTATCCACAATGCTCATTGTATCCTCAAAGAATTCCATTAAATTAGTTAAACATGATTTCCCCTTCATGAATCCATGTTGCGTCTGCTTGATTGCATTATTCCTATCTAGATGTCCCGCTATTTCTTCCTTAATGATAGCTTCAAGCATTTTCCCCACTACTGATGTTAAACTAACCGGCCTAGTTACCTGCCTTTTGTCTGCCCCTTTTTTTTAAAAAAAACAGAGGCGTTACATGAGCTGCTTTCCAATCTGCTGGTACCTCCCCAGAGTCCAGAGAATTTTGGAAGATTATAACGAATGCATCTGCTATAACTTCCACCATCTCTTAATACCCTGGGATGCATTTCATCAGGACCAGGAGACTTGTCTACCTGGAGTCCCATTAGCCCTGTCCAGCACTACTGCCCTAGTGATAGTGATTGTTTCAAGGTCCTCCCTTCCCACATTACCGTGACTAGCAATTATTGGCATGGTTTTTGTGTCTTCCGCTGTGAAGACCAAAGCAAAATAATTGTTTAAGGTCTCAGCCATTTCCACATTTCCCATTATTAAATCCCCCTTCTCATCTTCTAAAGGGACCAACATTTACTTTAATCACTCTTTTCCGTTTTATATATCGGTAAAAGCTTTTACCATCTGTTTTTATGTTTTGCACAAGTTTACTTTCATAACCTATCTTTCCTTTCTTTATTGCTTTCTTAGTCATTCTTTGCTGTCGCTTAAAACTTTCCCAATCTTCTAGTTTCCCACTAACCTTGGCCACCTTATATGCATAAGGGAAGAACGTGTTTGACTAACCTGATTGAATTTTTTGAGGAGGTAACCAAGAGGGTCAATGAGGGTAATGCATACGATGTAGTATATATGGACCTTATCAAAAGTAGTAGTGAAGTTGGGGACATCAAAGAAGAATTAAGGGATGTGTGCAATAAAGGTACAGCAGTTATCATGGGCGACTTTAATCTACATATTGATTGGGCTAACCAAACTGGTAGCAATGCAGTGGAGGAGGATTTCCTGGAGTGTATTAGGGATGGTTTTCGAGACCACTATGTCAAGGAACCAACTAGAGAGCTGGCCATCCTAGACTGGGTGATGTGTAATGAGAAGGGACTAATTAGCAATCTTGTTGTGCGAGGCCCCTTGGGGAAGAGTGACCAGAATATGGTAGAATTCTTTATTAAGATGGAGAGTGACACAGTTAATTCGGAAACTAGGATCCTGTACTTAAGGAAAGGTAACTTCGACAGTATGAGGCATGAATTGGAAAGAATAGATTGGCAAAGGATATTTAAAGGGTTGACGGTGGAGAAGCAATGACAAACATTTAAAGATCACATGGCTGAACTTGAGCAATTGTACATCCCTGTCTGGAGTAAAAATAAAATGGGGAAGGTGGCTCAACCGTGGCGAACAAGGGAAATTAAGGATAGTGTTAAAACCAAGGAAGAAGCATATAAATTGGCTAGAAAAAGGAACAAACCCAAGGGCTGGGAGAAATTTAGAATTTAACAGAGGCAGACTAAGGGTTTTATTAAGAGGGGGGAAAGAGAGTACGAGAGGAAGCTTGCTGGGAACATAAAAACTGACTGCAAAAGCTTCTATAAATATGTGAAGAGAAAAAGATTAGTGAAGACAAATGTAGGTCCCTTGCAGTCGGATTCAGGTGAATTTATAATGGGGAACAAAGAAATGGCAGACCAACTGAACAAATATTTCTGTTCTGTCTTCATGAAGGAAAACAAATAACTTTCAAAATGTACTAGGGGACCGAAGGTCTAGTGAGGAGGAGGAAATGAAGGATATCCTGATTCGGCGGGAAATTGTGTTAGGGAAATTGATGGGATTGAAGGCCGGTAAATCCCCAGGGCCTGATAGTCTGCATTCCAGAGTACTTAAGGAGAGTGGCCCTGGAAATAGTGGATGCATTGGTGATCATTTTCCAACAGTCTATCGACTGGATCAGTTCCTATGGACTGGAGGATAGCTAATGTAACACCATTTTTTTTTTTTTAAAAAGAGGGAGAGAGAAAACGAGTAATTATAGACAGGTTAGCCTGACATCAGTAGTGGGGAAAATGTTGGAATCAATCATTAAGGATGAAATAGCAGTGCATTTGGAAAGCAGTGACAGAATCGGTCCAAGTCAGCATGGATTTATGAAAGGGAAATCATGCTTGACGAATCTTCTGGAATTTTTTGAGGATATAACTAGCAGAGTGGACAAAGGAGAACCAGTGGATGTGGTGTATTTGGACTTTCAAAAGGCTTTTGACAAGGTCCCGCACAAGAGATTGGTGTGCAAAATCAAAGCACATGGTATTGGGGGTAATGTACTGACGTGGATAGAGAACTGGTTGGCAGACAGGAAGCAGAGAGTCAGGATAAACGGGTCCTTTTCAGAATGGCAGGCAGTGACTAGTGGGGTGCCGCAGGGCTCAGTGCTGGGACCCTAGCTCTTTACAATATACATTAATGATTTAGATGAAGGAATTGAGTATAATATCTCCAAGTTTGCAGATGACACTAAACTGGGTGGCGGTGTGATCTGTGAGGGGGACGCTAAGAGGCTGCAGGGTGACTTGGACAGGTTAGGTGAGTGGGCAAATGCATGGCAGATGCAATATAATGTGGATAAATGTGAGGTTATCCATTTTGGGGGCAAAAACACGAAGGCAGAATATTATCTGAATGGCGGCAGATTAGGAAAAGGGGAGGTGCAACGAGACCTGGGTGTCATGGTTCATCGGTCATTGAAGGCTGGCATGCAGGTACAGCAGGCGGTGAAGGCAGCAAGTGGTATATTGGCATTCATAGCTAGGGGATTTGAGTATAGGAGCAGGGAGGTCTTACTGCAGTTGTACAGGGCCTTGGTGAGGCCTCACCTAGAATATTGTGTTCAGTTTTGGTCTCCTAATCTGAGGAAGGACATTCATGCTATTGAGGGAGTGCAGCGAAGGTTCACCAGACTAATTCCAGGGATGGCTGGACTGTCATATGAGGAGAGACTGGATCAACTGGGCCTTTATTCACTGGAGTTTAGAAGGATGAGAGGGGGTCTCATAGAAACATAAGATTCTGACGGGACTGGACAGGTTAGATGCGGGAAGAATGTTCCCGATATTGGGGAAGTCCAGAACCAGGGGACATAGTCTTAGGATAAAGGGTAGACCACTTAGGACTGAGATGAGGAGAAACTTCTTCACTCAGTTATTAATCTGTGGAATTCCCTGCCGCAAAGAGTTGTTGATGCCAGTTCATTGGATATATTCAAGAGGGAGTTCGATATGGCCCTTACGGCTAAGGGGATCAAGGGGGATGGAGAGAAAGCAGGAAAGGGGTAATGAGGGAATGATCAGCCATGATCTTATTGAATGGCGGTGCAGGCTTGAAGGGCCGAATGGCCTACTCCTGCACCTATTTTCTATGTTTCTAAAAGCTTTGCTAAGGTCCATATACACTACATCGTAGGTACTACCCTCATCAACCCTCTCGGTTACCTCCTAAAAAAATTCAATCGGGTTAGTCAAACACGATCTTCGCTTAACAAATCCGTGCTGACTGTCCCCAATTAATCCTCGCCTTTCCAAAATGTAGATTATCACGATTTTTTCCAATAATTTTCCCGTCACTGAAGTTAGGCTGACAGGCCTGTAATTACTCAGCCTATCCCTTTCTCCCTTCTTTACAGGAACTGCTTGTCTTGTACCAATAACTGATCAGGATCTATCTGGAACACTGTTGAATTCAGTGATTGATGGCGGCGGCATCACCAAGAAGAAAGGAAGCAAGTGCCCCCTATTAACAGGGCGCAACCAATAAACCACAAATTAAGCCAAATTTAAAATGAAACTGAACAAATCAAATCATAATGGTGTTTCCGGGGGTGATGAAGCACTCTACGGACTGCTCCACGTCAAGTCCCCAATAGAAAAGGGGAGGACTCACTTGTAGAGAGCCCTCCATTGGAGACCCCTGCTTCCTCTGGATGGTGTGTCCAGGCGGCAAAAGAGGAAGACAAAGTGGAGAGTGTGCAGGGGCAGCCCGTGCAGGAAACCCCTCCGTGCAGAGTGCAAAGGCACGGAAGGGATCGCCGAGAGAATGGCTCAATCTGTGAGGCACCAGCTCCAGAGAGGAGTTTTGGGGACTGGCAGCATCCTAGTAAATCTCCTCTGCATCCTCCAGTGCAATCACATTCAATCACATCTATAATACGGCGACCAAAACTGCATGCGGTATTCCAGCTGTGGCCTGACCACAGTATTATACAATTTAAGCATAACCTCCCTGCTCTTGTATTCTATGCCTCTGCTAATAAAAGCAAGTATTCCGTATGCCTTCTTAACCACCTTATCTACCTGGCCCTGCTAACTTCAGGGATCTGTGGAAATGCACTCCAAGGTCCCTTTGCTCCTCTACACTTCTCAGTGTCCTATCATTTAATGTGTATTCCCTTGCCTTATTAGCCTTCCCCAAATGCATTACCTCACACTTATCCAGATTGAATTCCATTTGCCACTGTTCTGCCCACCTGACCAGTTCATTGATATCTTTCTATCGTCTACAGCTTTCTTCTTCATTATCAACCACAACCAATTTTTGTATCATCTGCAAACTTCTTAATCATACACCCTACATTCAAGTCTAAAAGCAAGGGATTCAGTAGTGAGCCCTGTGGAACTCCACTGGAAACAGCCTTCTAGTCACAAACACCCATCAACCCGTTGCTTCCTGCCTCAGCCAATTTTGGATCCAACTTGCCACTTTGCCTTGGATTCCATGGGCTTTTACTTTTGTGACCAGTCTGCCATGTAGGACCTTATAAAAAGCCTTGCTAAAATCCATATACATTACGTCAAATGCACTACCCTCATCGACCCTCCTCAAAAAATTCAATCAAGTTAGTCAGACATGACCTTCCCTCAACAAATCCATGCTGACTGTCCCCGATTAATCAGTGTTTTTCTAAATGAAGATTTATCCTGTCCCTCAGAATTTTCTCCAATAATTTTCCCACCACCAAGGTTAGGCTGATTGGTCTATATTAGAAACATAGAAAATAGGTGCAGGAGTAGGCCATTCGGCCCTTCGAGCCTGCACCGCCATTCAATGAGTTAATGGCTGAACATGCAACTTCAGTACCCCATTCCTGCTTTCTCGTCATACCCCTTGATCCCCCTAGTAGTAAGGACTACATCTAACTCCTTTTTGAATATATTTAGTGAATTGGCCTCAACAACTTTCTGTGGCAGAGAATTCCACAGGTTCACCACTCTCGGAGTGAAGAAGTTTCTCCTCATCTCGGTCCTAAATGGCTTACCCCTTATCCTTAGACTGTGACCCCTGGTTCTGGACTTCCCCAACATTGGGAACATTCTTCCTGCATCTAACCTGTCTAAACCCGTCAGAATTTTAAACGTTTCTATGAGATCCACTCATTCTTCTGAACTCCAGTGAATACAAGCCCAGTTGATCCAGTCTTTCTTGATATGTCAGTCCCGCCATCCCAGGAATCAGTCTGGCGAACCTTCGCTGCACTCCCTCAATAGCAAGAATGTTCTTCCTCAAGTTAGGAGACCAAAACTGTACACAATACTCCAGGTGTGGTCTCACCAAGGCCCTGTACAACTGTAGTAACACCTCCCTGCCCCTGTACTCAAATCCCCTCGCTATGAAGGCCAACATGCCATTTGCTTTCTTAACCACTTGCTGTACCTGCATGCCAACCTTCAATGACTGATGTACCATGACACCCAGGTCTCATTGCAACTTCCCTTTTCCTAATCTGTCACCATTCAGATAATAGTCTGTCTCTCTGTTTTTACCACCAAAGTGGATAACCTCACATTTATCCACATTATACTTCATCTCCCATGTATTTGCCCACTCACCTAACCTATCCAAGTCACTCTGCAGCCTCATAGCATCCTCCTCGCAGCTCACACTGCCACCCAAGTTAGTGTCATCCTCAAATTTGGATATACTACATTTAATCCCCTCGTCTGAATCATTAATGTACAATGTAAACAGCTGGGGCCCCAGCACAGAACTTTGCAGTACCCCACTAGTCACTGCCTGCCATTCTGAAAAGTACCCATTTACTCCTACTCTTTGCTTCCTGTCGAACAACCAGTTCTCAATCCACGTCAGCACACTACCCCCAATCCCATGTGCTTTAACTTTGCACATTAATCTCTTGTGTGGGACCTTGTCGAAAGCCTTCTGAAAGTCCAAACACACATCAACTGGTTCTCCCTTGTCCATTCTACTGGAAACATCCTCAAAAAATTCCAGAAGATTTGTCAAGCATAATTTCCCTTTCACAAATCCATGCTGACTTGGACCCATCATGTCACCCCTTTCCAAATGCACTGCTATGACATCCTTAATAATTGATTCCATCATTTTACCCACTACCGAGGTCAGGCTGACCGGTCTATAATTCCCTGTTTTCTCTCTCCCTCCTTTTTTTAAAAAAGTGGGGTTACATTGGCTACCCTCCACTCGATAGGAACTGATCCAGAGTCAATGGAATGTTGGAAAATGACTGTCAATGCATCCGCTATTTCCAAGGCCACCTCCTTAAGTACTCTGGGATGCAGACCATCAGGCCCTGGGGATTTATCAGCCTTCAATCCCATCAATTTCCCCAACACAATTTCCTGACTAATAAGGATTTCCCTCAGTTCCTCCTTCTTACTAGACCCTCTGACCCCTTTTATATCCGGAAGGTTGTTGGTGTCCTCCTTAGTGAATACCGAACCAAAGTACTTGTTCAATTGGTCTGCCATTTCTTTGTTCCCAGTTATGACTTCCCCCGATTCTGACTGCAGGGAACCTACGTTTGTCTTTACTAACCTTTTTCTCTTTGCATATCTATAGAAGCTTTTGCAGTCCATTTTAATGTTCTCTGCAAGCTTCCTCTCGTATATTTTCCTTGCCCTAATCAAACCCTTTGTCCTCCTCTGCTGAGTTCTAAATTTCTCCCAGTCCCTGGTTCGCTGCTATTTCTGGCCAATTTGTATGCCACTTCCTTGACTTTAATACTATCCCTGATTTCCCTTGATAGCCACCTTCCCGGTTTTATTTTTTATGCCAGACAGGGATGTACAACTGTCGTAGTTCATCCATGCGGTCTCTAAATGTCTGCCATTGCCTATCCACTGTCAACCCTTTAAGTATCATTCGCCAATCTATCCTAGCCAATTCACGCCTCATACCTTCAAAGTTACCCTTCTTTAAGTTCTGGACCATGGTCTCTGAATTAACTGTTTCATTCTCCATCCTAATGTAGAATTCCACCACATTATGGTGACTCTTCCCCAAGGGGCCTCGCACAACGAGATTGCTAATTAATCCTCTCTCATTACACAACACCTAGTCTAAGATGGGCCCCCCCCCCCCCCCTCCCTTAGTTGGTTTCTCGACATATTGGTCTAGAAAACCATCCCTTTTGCACTCCAGGAAATCCTCCTCCACTGTATTGTTTCCAGTTTGGTTAGCCCAATCTATATGCATATTAAAGTCACCCATGATAACTACTGCACTTTTATTGCATGCACCCCTAATTTCCTGTTTGATGCCCTCCCCAACATCACTACTACTGTTTGGAGGTCTATACACAACTCCCACTAGCGTTTTCTGCCCTTTGGTATTCTGTAGCTCCACCCATACCGATTCCACATCATCCAAGCTAATGTCTTTCCTTACAATTGCATTAATTTCCTCTTTAACCAGCAATGCCACCCCACCTCCTTTTCCTTTCTGTCTATCCTTCCTAAATGTTGAGTTTCCAGCCTTGGTCACCCTGGAGCCATGTCTCCGTGATGCCAACCACATCGTATCCGTTAACTGCTATCTACACTGTTAATTCGTCCACCTTATTCCGAATACTTCTCGCATTGAGGCACAGAGCCTCCTCCAGTACTATACCTGTAGCCAGAGAGGATTGGAAAATGATTGTCAGAGCCTCTGCTATTTCCTCTTCTGTTTCTCTTAACATCCAGGACTGAGGATGTATCCACTTTCAAAGCTGCTAAACCTGTATACTTCCTCTCTCACTATGTTTATTTCATCAATATTTCACACTCCTCCTCGCTGATTGCAATGTCTGCATCACCCCTCTCCTTTGTGAAAACAGACACAAAGTATTCATTTAGAAACGTACCCACTTCTTCTGCCTCCACACACAAATTACCTTTTTAGTTATCCTCTTGCTCCTTGTGTATTTATAAAACATCTTTAGGTTTTCCTTGCCAAAATGTTTTCATGCTCCCTCTCTTTGCTTTCCTAATTTTCTTTTTAATTTCACCCCTACACTTTCTATACTCCTCTAGGGTTTCTGCAGTATCGTTCATAAGCCTCCATTTTTTTTTTCTTTATCCTACCCTGTATGCCCCTTGACATCCAGGAGGCTCTACATTTGTTAGTCCCACCCTTTTTCTTTAACGGAACATACTTGCTCTGAATCCTCAGGATCTCCTCCTTGAATGCTTCCCACTGCCGTGTCACTGATTTACCTTCCAGTAGCTGTTTCTAGTCCACCATGGCTAAATCACCTCTCAGCTTAGTAAAATTGGCTTTCCCCCCCAATTTAGAATCTTTATTCCTGGTCTTTCTTATTCCATAACTACCCTAAATCTAACTGAATTATGATCACTAACACCAAAATACTCTCCCACTGATGGGGCATCCCGGACACCTCTCTCCCGAAGCGAAGAGGCACCGTCAAAGACCTGTTAACCTTAATCAGACACTTCATGGCGGTGTACAGAAGTTGGATCCGGGTGACAAAATGCGCCCCGAACCTAAATGCCCACAGAGTCCCGAAGAGATACTTGTGATCCACCCTGTACAATGCTTTCTCCAGATCCAGGGAAAGGAAGGGGACAGACAGATCAGTCCTCCAGAAATGGTGAATAAGGTCCCGGACCAGATGGATGTGGTCGTGAATGGTCCAGCCCAGGAACATGTAGGACTGATCAGGAGTCGATTTTGTGGGCCAGCACGGTGCCAAGGCGAGCAGACATTGCCCTGGCAAAGATCTTGTAGTCTGTGCCGAGAAGGGAAATTTAATGCCGTTAAAGAAACCATTATGTGGTCTTCTTGCTGGACTGACTCAATTTTAAAAACCTACATGATAAACAATATGCTACATCCAAATATCCCCTATGCAATACTGACTATAATATAATAATGCATCACTTGTGAAATACTAAATATTGGTTATAATGCTGGTCAAGAGCAATCCTGTTTATATAGTCATGCATTCTCTCTCAATCCCCTTCACTCTCACCCAGTCAAAAAAAAAACTGTTATACTTCAAATGGAAGGTAGTTTTATCAAAATGTTCTAATTCTAGCTCAATGTCTTCTCTTTTGGAGAGGGGAGAAAAAACTGGTTACATTCAGCACAAAACATGTGCATTATGACTACTATAAACTCAAAATAGCTTTGGACGATATGGAGTCAACAGCAAAATTGAGCGATACTGTTGGGATAGGACTGAGAAAATGTAAACGGTGTGTATATGAGATTTTTGTACCATACCCACTTGAATTGTGAAAATACACAACTGTATAAAAAAAAGTTTTCCCATTTCAAACTTTGGGCTGTGCCAGGAAATAGTGTCTTGTTCTACATTTTAAAAAAATCTGTCAATGGCGATGGTAATGTGGCCCTCATCACCAAACCTCACCTTGGTCTGTCCCCCTACTTCTCTGGCACCTTCTCCGAGCATCTTACCTTGTTCCACCCCTCTTACCTCTCCTTTAAAATCTGTTCTCCACCGCCCATCTAAACCCCACAAGAAATTTTTCACCGGGATATCCTCAATCCTTTCCTCCCTCAGCCTCTGCAATGTGCAACTTCTCATTCTCAGTGATTTCAATCTCCATGTTAACTCACGTTGCCCTCTTTCCAGGTCCAAAATATAATCAGAAAGGCTAATGGAATGTTAGCCTTTATAACTAGAATATAAAAGGGGAGAAAGTTTTGCTGCAGCTATACAAAACCCTGGTTAGACCACATCTGGAGTACTGTGTACAGTTCTGGGCACTGCACCTTAGAAAGGATATACAAGCCTTGTATTCCATGGATTGTAGAAGGTTAAGGGAATTGAGATTTTTAAGATTTCGAAACAAATGAGAAACTTTTCCGTTGGTGGGGGAGTCTAGGACATTCAGGGGAGACGTTACAAAACAATTCTTCATGCAAAGCATGGTAGAAGTGTGGAACTCTCCCACAAAAGCAGTAGATGCTAGCTCAATTCATAATTTTAAATAGAGATCGACAGATTTTTGCAAGACAAGGGTATAAAAGGATACAGAGCCTAGGCGGGTAGATGAAGTTAAGATACAGATCAGCCGTGATCTGACTGAATGGCAGAACAGGCTCGAGGGGCTAAATGGCCTACTCCTGTTCCTATGTTTTGAGTGGTCCTCCTGTCCACCCTTAACTTCTATCCATATTCAAGGCCACTTTCTCGAGCTTGCCAGCTCACGAGACCTCTTTATTCCATTAATATACATGTACTTCATTGGCTTTGGGATGTCCTGTGGTCGTGCAAGCCACTATATAAATGCAAGTTAATTCATTAATGCATTGTCTCAATTACAGATAAGGTAATCACTGATCACTTCCTTGGATCTCTCTCACATATGCCTTCCAACTCCATTTCCTTCTGTGCCCACCCCTGGAAAAAACTCTACCAAGACACTTACAATGGCACTTTCAAACTTCCAACAATCTAGCCTTTGGCCCGGTTTGTCACAATTCTTTTGCAGCTATCGATTTGCTCAATCACACCCATCTTTGATACCCTTGTCTCCAGTACAACATTTTCTCCCACCCTGCTCGTTCTCCCTGGTATGGCCCACACCTTCACTCCCTTAAGTTTAAGAGACGCAGATAAACATATATGGTGCACAACTGGTTTAGCCATTCATTGCCAGATCTGGCTGGACCACATCAAGCCCTGTTCTCCTCCGTCAAAACTGTTCACGACTCCACGATAATTCTGGAATGCAAAGATAATCCCCCAGCTTATTTTCTCCACTGCCAACTGTCTCCTTAAACCCCTCTCCCCTCCAACAAGTGCAACGAGCTCATCGACGTCACCAAGATCGAGACCATCCATTCAGCTGCCTATGCTGCATCTCTCCCTTTCCCACCAAGCCTAACTTCCCCCAAGCTCTAAAAAGTCACATCTTTCTTTAGTTTCTCTCCCACCTCTCCTCATGATCTCTCCGATTTCATCTCGTCAATGAGACCCACCTCCTGTTCTCTTTACCCTATCCCCACTAACCTCCCTTCCTGGCCCCCATAATAGTGGACATTGTAAATGGTTCCTGGTTCCCTCTCCTCAGATACTGTCCCCCGCCCTTTCTAAACCTGCCATCACCAGGCCCAAGAAAGAAACTTTATGACGACCCCCACTCCCACCCTCGCCATCTATTGCCCCATTTCCATCCTCTCTTTTCTCTCCAAATTCTTTGAACAATTGGTGAACTCCCAAATATGGGCCCATTTTCCCATGTTTCAACCTCTCCAATGCCACAGCACTGAAACAGTCCTACTCAAAGTCACAAATGACACCCTCTGACTGTGGTTCTAATTCTCATCATGCTGAACCTCTGACATGGCTGGCTGATCACACAATCCTTCAACACCTTCCCTCTGATGTAGAGTGGAACTGCCCTTACCTAGTTCCACTCTTGCCAATTCAGTGGTAGCTAGAGAATCCCTGGCATTGAGTTCTCGTCCCACCTGCATACAGTTATCTCAAAGATCTATCCTTGTCTCCCCACTCCTGTTTCTCATCGACAAGTTGCTTCTTGGCAACATCTTCCAAAGACGTGACGTCAGGTTCCATGTGTTCACTGATGACACTCAGCTCGACGTAACTACCATCTAGAGCCCCCCACTGCCTTTGTATTGTCAGACTAGCATCCAGTCTCGGATAAGCCACAATTTCCTCCAATGAAACACTGGGAAGACCAAAGCCATGGTCTTCAGCCCCCGCGTCCATTCCCCTCCCTGGCTACGGTCTCGGGCTGAACCACACTGTTTGCAACCTTGCCATCTATTTGGCCTGAAGCCGAACTTTCAACCTCATATCCTCTCTATCACAGACTGCTCATTTCCACCTTTCCAACTTCTGCCTCAGCTTATCGGCTGCTAAAACACACATCCATGGTTTTGTAACCTCCAGACTCACCTATTCCAAAGCTCTCCTGGCTGGCTACCCATCTCCATAAACTTCAGCTCATTTTAAACTCTGCTGCCCATGTCCGAAATCATTAGCCCTGTGCTCACCAACCTACACGGATGACAATCACTTGGTGACCTCACCCGTCCCCATCTCTAATCTCCTCCATCACAACATGATGCATTTAAATAGCTCCTTTAATGTAGTGAAATATTCCAAGACATTTCACAGGTGTTGCAAAACTGAATTTGACACCGAGCCATGTAAAGAGAAATTGGGCAGATCAGCTTGGTCAAAAAGATGGGTTTTAAGGAGGTCTGAAAAGGAGAAAAGAGAGGCGCAGAGGTTAGGCAGGGAATTCCAGAACTTAGGGCCTAGGCAGCTGAAGGCACAGCCACCTATGAACAATTAAAATCATGGATGCTCAAGAGACCAGAATTAGAGGAGCGCAGACATGCAAAAGCTTCTATAAATACGTGAAGAGAAACAGATTAGTGAAGACTAATGTAGGTCCCTTGCAGTCAGAATCAGGTGAATTCATAATGGGGAACAAGGAAATGGCTGACCAATTGAACAAATACTTTGGTTCTGTCTTCACTAAGGGAGACACGAATAACCTCCCAAAAATACTAGGGGACCAAGGATCTAGCGAGAAGGAGGAACTGAGGGAAATCTTTATTAGTCAGGAAATGGTGTTAGGGAAATTGATGGGATTGAAGGCCACTAAATCCCCAGGGCTTGATTGAGATGCATCTCAGAGTACTTAAGGAAGGGGTCCTAGAAATAGTAGATGCATTGGTGGTCATTTTCCAACATTCCATGGACTCTGGATCAGTTCCTATGGATTGGAGGGTAGCTAATGTAATCACACTTTTTAAAAAAAAAAAGGAGGGAGAGAAAACGGGGAATTATAGACCGGTTAGCCTGACATCGGGGAAAATGCTGGAATCAATTATTAAAGATGTAATAGCAGCGCATTTGGAAAGCAGTTATAGGATCAGTCCAAGTCAGCATGGATTTATGAAAGGGAAATTATGCTTGACAAATCTTCTAGAATTTTTTGAGGATGGAACTAGTAGAATGGATAAGGAGAACCAGTGGATGTGGTGTATTTGGACTTTCAAAAGGCTTTTGATAAGGTCTCACACAAGAGATAAGTGTGCAAAATTAAGGCACATGGGATTGGGGGTAATGTATTGATGTGGATAGAGAACTGGTTTGCTTCCTGTCTGCCAAGAGTGGGAATAAATGGGTCCTTTTCAGAATGGGAGGCAGTGACTAGTGGGATATCGCAAGGTGCAGTGTTGGAACCCCAGCTATTTACAATATATATTAATGATTTAGACAAAGGAATTGAATGTAATATCTCCAAGTTTGCAGAGGACACTAAGCTGGGTGACAGTGTGAGCTGTGAGGAGTATGCTAAGAGGCTGCAGGATGACTTGGATAGTTTAGGTGAGTGGGCATAGCAGATGCAGTGTAATATGGATAATTGTGAGGTTATCCACTTTGGTGGCAAAAACACGAAGGCAGATTATCTGAATGGTGACAGATTAGGAAAAGGGGAGGGGCAACGAGACCTGGGTGTCATGGTACATCAGTCATTGAAAGTAGGCATGCAGTTACAGCAGGCAGTAAAGAAAGCAAATGGCATGTTGGCCTTCATAGCGAGAAGATTGGAGTATAGGAGCAGGGAAGTCTTGCTGCAGCTGTACACGGCCTTGGTGAGACCACACCTGGAATATTGTGCGCAGTTTTGCTCTCTTAATCTGTGGAAGGACGTTCTTGCTATTGAGGGAGTGCAGCGAAGGTTCATCAGACTGATTCCAGGATGGCAGGACTGACATATGAAGAAAGACTGGATCGACTAGGCTTATATTCACTGGAATTAAGAATGAGAGGGGATCTCATAGAAGCATATACAATTCTGACAGGATTGGACAGGTTAGATGCAGGAAGAATGTTCCCGATATTGGGGAAGTCCAGAACCAGTGGTCACAGTCTAAGGATAAAGGGGGAAGCCATCTAGGACCAAGATGAGGAGGAACTTTTTCACCCAGAGAATTGTGAACCTATGGAATTCTCTACCACAGAAAGTTGTAGAGTCCAGTTCGTTGGATATATTCAAAATGGGAATAGATGTGGTCCTTACTGCTAAAGGGATCAGGGGGTATGGAGAGAAGGCAGGAGTGGGGTACTGAAGTTGCATGATCAGCCATGATCATATTGAATGGCCTGCTCCTACACCTATTTTCTATGTTTGTAGGTTGGGGGTTGTGGGCTGGAGATTACAGAGATAGGGTGAGGCCATGGAGGGATTTGAAAACAAGGATGAGAATTTTGAAATCAAGGCATTGCTTAACCGGGAGCCAATGTAGGTCAGCAGGACTTGGTGCGAGTTAAGACATAGGCAGCAGAGTTTTGGATGACCTCAAGTTTATGTAGGGTAGATTGTGGGCAGCCAGCCAGGAGTGGGTTGGAATTGTCAAGTCTAGAGATAACAAAAGTACGGATGAGGGTTTCAATGGCGGATGAGCTGAGGTAAGTACAGATGAGTAATATTACGGAGATGGAAATAGGTGGTCTTAGTTATGGCGTGGATATGTGGTCGGAAGCCCATTTCAGGGTCAAATATGATACCAAGGTTACAAACAGTCTGGTTCAGCCTCAGACAGATACTCAGGAAAGGGATGAAGTCGGTGACTAGGGAACGGAATTTGTGGCGAAGACCGAAGACAATAGCTTCGCTCACAACCCTCCAAGAAATCTTTGATCCTCCAACTCTGGCCTCTTGTGCATCACCCAGTCCCTTCGCCTCACCACTGGCGGCCATGGCTTCAGCCATATAGGCCATAAACCCCTCTCCCTCGTGTTCAAATCGCTCGCTGACTTCATCTTTAACCTCCACCATCCTTACAACCCACCAAGAACTCTGCGTCCCTTCAATCCTGGACTCTACTCACTTCACCCCACCAGTGTCGGCCAGGCCTTCAGCTGTATAGGCCCTAAACTCTGGCATTCCCTCCCTAACCCCCTTTAGAACCGATCTCTCTAACCAAGCTTTTAGTCACCCCCTCCAATATCATCTCCTTTGATGCAGTGTCAAAATTTGTCTGATTACGCTCTTGTGTAGTGCCTTGGGATGTTTGCCTTTGTTAAAAGGTGTTTTTTTTTAAAAAGTTGTTATATTGGCTGAGCAATGCAACACAAGTAGTATATTACTGCAGTACAATGTTTTTCTATATTGATACCAAACGTTACATAAGCCTAGTGTCAATGAACAATGTTTGGTATCATTAAATCCCAAGAAACTTGAATAAGTCAGTTTTTGAAAGAAAAGTAACTTTCATTGAGTTTCATTTCTGCAGTTTGTATTTTCCATTATAACCATCAATTGCCAGGAAAATGGACAGCTACATTTGTGCAACTTTGTATTTTATGCATTTAATTACACAAGATATTTATGGATAAGAATGCCACTAGGCCTATTTTAGTTCACCTATCCAGAAGAACCCTAAACTCCCACCAATGTGGCATTCAATTCCATGGTTTATCCCTCCTTTTATCAGGAATTATTTCATGACTGACCAATTTTAGAGAAGAATTTCCCCAAGGTCAGTCCTAAAATTTGCCTTTTCTAGTTTGAATCTGTGCCGCTTGTTGTACAGGTGCAATCCGGAGTTCCGGAAGCTGGGCCGATCCGCGGCGGGGTCGTCCGGAAAATGTTCCGAAATCCGGACTCCCCCGCCTTGGCCGCCTGAACTCTTCCGGCCACCCGACTGACCCAACCACCCCACCCGGCCTCAGCCCAAACAACTCCCCCTAACTTGGCCTCAGCCCGACCAACCCCGCCCACCCAGCAGCCCGACCTCCCTCCCCAGCAAAGACGTCCCGAACTCCGGGAATACCTGGAATCCGGAACAGCCTCGGTCCAGAGGTGTCTGAATTTCGGGCATCACACCTGTACTTGCCATTTAGTTCAAAGTAATTTTTCAGATTTACCCGTTACATACGTTTATGATCATATACCTCAATAAGATTACTCCTCAGATGCCTCCTTTCAAGGTTTAAAAGTTCATGGTTCTGTAGTCTTTCCTCATAATTCAGATCCTTAATATTAGGAATCAACTTGTCTCGGTTGTGTCTCAGGGATATGAACTGCATATGGAACTTAAGGTGTAGTCTGACTATACACTGAGTATGACGTCCTTTCACTTGTAGTCTAATGTTACAATGATATTGATCATGCTTTCATTTGTATTGTTGATTACTGCTGTGCAGGGGTTGGCCGTGGCATTTAATCACGATTTGGTTAAAAACTTTTCAAGCAACCACTGAAGCACAAACATTACTCAGAGTTCCATCTTATTGATAAAACGACAAACTTTCTTAAATAAGGCATAATGGGTGAGGGGGTCCGATAAATCCACATATTATATATATTTATTTAAATTTCTGCAGAAGGAAAACCTACTAAAAAGGTGAGGAACAAAAAACAATTAAATACGTATAGATCACTGTAGTCACAACTTAGAAACATAGAAAATAGGTGGAGTAGGCCATTCAGCTCTTCGAGCCTGCACCACCATTCAACAAGATCATGGCTGATCATTCAACTCAGTCCCCCTTTCCTGTTTTCTCTCCATACCCCTTGATCCCCTAAGCAGAAGGGCCATATCCAACTCCCTCTTGAATATATCCAATGAACTGGCATCAACAACTCTGTGGCAGGGAATTCCACAGGTTAACAACTGAGTGAAGAAGTTTCTCCTCATCTTAGTCCTAAATGGCCTACCCCTTATCCTAAGACTGTGTCCCCTGGTTCTGGACTTCCCCAACATCGGGAGCATTCTTCTTGCATCTAACCTGTCCAGTCCCATCAGAATTTTATAGGTTTCTAGGAGATCCCCTCGCATCCTTCTAAACTCCAGTGAATTCAGGCCCAGTCGATCCTCATACGTCTGTCCTGCCATCCCGGGAATCAGTCTGGTGAACCTTCGCTGCACTCCCTCAATAGCAAGAACGTCCTTCCTCAGATTAGGAGACCAAAACTGAACACAATATTCCAGGTGAGGACTCACTAAGGCCCTGTACAACTGCAGTAAGACCTCCCTGCTCCCATACTCAAATCCCCTAGCTATGAAGGCCAACATACCATTTGCCTTCTTCACTGCCTGCTGTACCTGCATGCCAACTTTCAATGACTGATGTATCATGCCACCCAGGTCTCGTTGCACCTCCCCTTTTCCTAATCTGCCACCATTCAGATAATATTCTGCCTTCGTGTTTTTGCCACCAAAGTGGATAAGCTCACATTTATCCACATTATACTGCATCTGCCATGCATTTGCCCACTCACCTAACCTGTCCAAGTCACCCTGCAGCCTCTTAATGTCCACCTCACAGCTCACACTGCCACCCAGCTTTGTGTCATCTGCAAACTTGGATATATTACACTCAATTCCTTCATCTAAATCATTAATGTATACTGTAAATAGCTGGGGTCCCAACACTGAGCCCTGCGGCACTCCACTAATCACTGCCTGCCATTCTGAAAAGGACCCGTTTATCCCGACTCTCTGCTTCCTGTCTGCCAACCAGTTTTCTATCCACGTCAATACATTACCCCCAATACCATGTGCTTTAATTTTGCACACTAATCTCTTGTGTAGGACCTTGTCAAAAGCCTTTTGAAAATCCAAATACACCACATCCACTGGTTCTCCCTTGTCCACTCTACTAGTTACACCCTCACAAAATTCCAGAAGATTTGTCAAGCATGATTTCCCTTTCATAAATCCATGCTGACTTGGACCGATCCAGTCACTGCTTTCCAAATGCGCTGCTATTTCATCTTCAATAATTGATTCCAACATTTTCCCCACTACTGATGTCAGGCTAACTGGTCTATAATTCCCCGTTTTTTCTCTCCCTCCTTTTTTAAAAAAGTAGCTACCCTCCAGTCCAAAAGGAACTGATCCAGAGTCGATAGACTGTTGGAAAATGATCACCAATGCATCCACTATTTCTAGGGCCATTTCCTTAAGTACTCTGGGATGCAGACTATCAGGCCCCGGGAATTTATCGGCCTTCAATCCCATCAATTTCCCTAACACAATTTCCCGCCTAATAAGGATTTCCTTCAGTTCCTCCTTCTCACTTGACCCTCCATCCCCTAGTATTTCCAGAAGGTTATTTGTGTCTTCCTTCGTGAAGACAGAACCAAAGTATTTGTTCAACTGGTCTGCCATTTCTTTGTTCCCCATTAAAAATTCACCTGAAGCTGACTGCAAGGGACCTACGTTTGTCTTCACTAATCTTTTTCTCTTCACATAGCTTATAGAAGCTTTTGTAGTCAGTTTTTATGTTCCTAGCAAGCTTCCTCATACTCTATTTTCCCTCTCCTAATTAAACCCTTTGTTCTCCTCTGCTGAATTCTAAATTTCTCCCAGTCCTTAGGCTTGCTGCTTTTTCTGGCCAATTGATATGCCTCTTCCTTGGATTTAATACTATCTTTAATTTCCCTTGTTAGCCACGGTTGAGCCACCTTCCCCTTTTTATTTTTTACTCCAGACAGGGATGTACAATTGTTGAAGTTCATCCATGTGATCTTTAAAGGTTTGCAATTGCCTATCCACCATCAACCCTTTAAGTATCATTCGCCAGTCTATTCTAGCCAATTCACGTCACATACCATCGAAGTTACCTTTTCTTAAGTTCAGGACCCTAGTCTCTGAATTAACTGTCACTCTCCATCTTAATAAAGAATTCTACCATATTCTGGTCACTCTTCCCCAAGGGGCCTCGCACAACAAGATTGCGAATTTGTCCTTTCTCATTACACATCACCCAGTCTAGGATGACCAGCCCTCTAGTTGATTCCTCGACATATTGGTCTAGAAAATCATCCCTGATGCACTCCAGGAAATCCTCCTCCACCGTATTGCTACCAGTTTGGTTAGCCCAATCTATATGTAGATTAAAGTCGCCCATGATAACTGCTGTACCTTTATTGCACACATCTAATTTCTTGTTTGATGCTGTCCCCAACCTCACTACTATGGTTTGGTGGTCTGCACACAACTCCCACTAGCATTTTCTGCCTTTTGGTATTCCGCAGCTCCACCCAAACAGATTCCACATCATTCAAGCTAATGTCCTTTCTTACTATTGCATTAATTTCCTCTTTAACCAACACTATCCCACCTCCTTTTCTTTTCTGTCTATCCTTCCTGAATGTTGAACAGTTTTGGTTTCCATATTTACGAAAGGATATACTTGCTTTGGAGGCAGTTCAGAGAAGGTTCACAAGGTTGATTCCAGAGATGAAGGGATTGACTGGAGGAAAGGTTGAGCAGTTTGGACCTCTACTCATTGGAATTCAGAAGACTGAGAGGTGATCTTATCCAAATGTATAAGATTATGAGGGGGCTTGACAAGGTGGATGCAGAGAGGACGTTTCCACTGATGGGGGAGACTAGAACTAGAGGACATGATCTTAGAATAAGGGGCCACCCATTTAAAACTGAGATGAAGAGAAATTTCTTCTGAGGGTTGTAAATCTGTGGAATTCACTGTCTCAGAGAGCTGTGGAAGCTGGGACACTGAATGAATTTAAGACAGAAAGAGACAGTTTCTTAAACGATAAGGGTTTATGGGGAGTGGGCAGGGAAATGGAGCAGTCCATGATCAGATCAGCCATGATCTTACTGAATGGCAGAGCAGGCTCGAGGGGCCGTATGGCCTACTCCTGTTACTATTTCTTATGTCCGCCACCTCCAGCGTTATCTCACCACCAATCATATCTTACCTCCCATCTCAGCATTCCGAAGGGACCACTCCCTCCACGACACCCTGGTCCATTCCGCAGTCACCCCAGCCCTTCCCCCGGCACCTTCCCGTACAAGCACAGGAGATGCAACAGCTGCCCTTTTACCTCTTCCTTTCTCACTGTCCGGAGCCCCAAACACTCCTTCCAAGTGAAACAGCAATTTACTTGTACTTATTTCAATTTAGTACACTGTGTTCGCTGCTCATGGTGTAATCTCCTTTACATCGGGGAAACCAAATGCAGATTGGGTGACCGCTTTGCGGAACGCCTCTGTTCAGTCCACAAGGGTGACCCCGAGCTTCTGGTCACCTGTCACTTTAATTCTACACTCCACTCCCACTCTGTCCTCAGCCTCCTGCACTGTTCCAATAAAGCTCAATGCAAGCTCGAGGAACAGTACCTCATCTTTTGTTTAGACACTTTACAACCTTCCATACTCAACATCGAGTTTAACAATTTCAGACCATAACCTCTGCCCACTTTTTGTTCCCTTGCTTTACAAAAACATTCCCTCCCATCTGTTTCCCATGGTAGCTGGCATTTATTCCATCATTCACACCCTATCTAGATTCACCTTTTGTTTCCTAACTTGTGCTATTACCATCTCAATTCAGCCCATCATCTCTCAAATCTCTTCTGCCTACCACCCTATCACAAGCCTTCCTTTTTGTTCTTTCCAGTCCCCTCCCCTCCTCCCTTTCAGAGCCCTAGCACTTCCATATGAATCTGTTACATTTCAAACTGTTGCCAGTTCTAACGAAGGGTCATCGACCTGAAACGTTAACTCTGTTTCTCTCTCTCTCCGCAGATGCTGCCTGACCCGCTGTGATTTCCAGCATTTTCTATTTTTATTGCTCATCTTACTTCCCTATTTAACTGTTTAAATAGCAGACCAAGGAATGGTCACAGTGGTTTAGTTGAACAGCACACATCACCTCTTGTTTATTCAGTTTATCACTGTAGATTAGACACATTATCATAGGCAGTCTTGCTCCCACGAAAAATATGAGTCCTTCGGTGGCTGAACAGTCCAATATGAGCGTCACAGGTGGGACAGATAATCGTTGTGGGAAAGGGTGGGTGGGACTGGTTTGCAGCATTGTTTTTTCCGCTGCCTGCGCTTGATTTTAGCATGCTTTCATTAACGATACTCGAGGTGCTCAGCGCCCTCCTGGATGTGCTTCCTCCACTTAGGATGGTCTTTGGCCAGGGACTCCCAGATGTTAGTGGGGATTTGCACTTTATCAGGGAGGTGTTGAGGATGTCCTTGTAATGTTTCCGCTGCCCACCTTTGGCTCGTTTGCCATGAAGGAGCTCCAAGTAGAGCTGATCAAGTGTGGTCAGTGCTTCAATGCTGGGGATGTTGACCTGGTCGAGGACGCTAACGTTGGTGCGTCTGTCCTCCCAGGGGATTTGCAGGATCTTGGCTGCTAATAATAAAAGTCGCAGCAGCACTCCACTACTCCCAAACATAATATCGGACATTGGAGCGACTTCCCTCAAACAAACATACTCTGCCAAACTGCTTACGTTGCTTTTTAAAGTTAATTGGCAGCAAATCCGTGCCCTTCATCTTCGTTATTTTAAGTCCTTACCACATATCGATTACACTGAAACTCCTCTCCTTCAAAATTAAGTAAAATAACCTCCTCCATTTATACAGAACTGAGTGCAGGCATTGTAAAACAAACTGCACTCATCAGGAACTGTTGGAAGAATGTATCTATTAGGTCTATGTCTGCAAATCCTTTCACACTAAATATATTATGCAATCGATTGCAGCATTTATCTATCACACACCGAGAATCGGTGCATGGAGGAAAACGGGGAAAAGGCCAACTCCAAGGACACTCACCTTCCTCCCCATATTGATCGTAAATGGATCTCTTCTTGGGGTCACTCAGCACTTCGTAAGCCTCGGCCACCTCTTTAAATTTCTCCTCGGCGTTGGGCTCTTTGTTTTTATCCGGGTGAAACTTCAAGGCCATTTTCCTGTACGCTTTTTTAATTTCATCTTCATTGGCTTCAGAGCTGATGCCGAGGATGTTATAATAATTTTTACCCATGATTTTTCGGAGACGTTGACCTGAATCCCCGCCAGACAGCAGCGATTTTTCTGGAACAGGAAGAAATGCATCATAGATATTAGTACTGACACATCTACATTATTGTACAGGACTATAGTAACAGGCTCTGTCTGGTGGCCGCTCGTGATAAATTCGAAACATGCATTAAAACTTTTTTTTTTAAATTGAAACATTTCAACCCTAAACCCGGGAATTCATTACCGTTAAATATATTCCCCTACTTTACACCAACACGTCAACCACAACCACTCTCCGGTGCTCCCTAACTTGCTTACTGCTTCAGTGCCGGTTCGCACGTCGTAAGCCCCACCCACCAACGCGTGGATTGCTCTATTTGTGTTGTCACGCCCTGAAGGTTGCTTTATTTGGAAACCCACCCACCGTTATTCAGAGCTGATTGGTGACTGACGACGTCGATCATCCAATAATTTAAAAAAAATTAACGGCTCTCAAGTTAGGCTGAGCCGGCGGCTGTGCGGGGTGACTCATGAGCTGGAATTAGAGAGGAGCGCGCGGGGGGAGAGAGAAACTTCGAGAAACATTCCGTCAGCGGCATCGCTTCCGGTCCCAATCCAAACTACATTTAAAAGGACGTGACAGCTAGAAAAGGATCTGCTGGTGTTGGCAGCATTTTTAGTCGGTTCGGTTGGATTGGAGGAATAGTTCTCCCCACGGTTTATTTTGATACTGTAGATTACCTCCATCCATTTCTATTAATCATTGAGGAAAATAAGGATAAGTATCGCTATATATTCTGTTCTCATTTTCTCTGCTTAAAAATACAGCAATATAGAATTGTGTTTGCCCTGGTATTGTGGCGTTAACAAGCAGAAGTTTGAGAAACACACCCACCCCTCCACTACCAGCTAAGGTTGTCAACCTTTCACGTTTGTCCTGGAGCCTTCAGGAATTAAAAATCAATGTCCTGGACACTTCGAGTAACCTGGAGAAAAATCATAGGGTAATTTAAAAAATGATGAACTTTTTTTTACAATTTGCATTTTATTGAACACTTTTCCTTATTAGTTAGAAAAATATTTGAGATGGGGGAAGCTGTGGGTCGTATGATAACCTCCAGGAATACAGCCAACCAGAGTTGGCAACCCTACACCCAGTCAGTTAATCTGCCCGTTCCTTCATTTTCTCGTCTTGAAAACGTTGTACTGTTTTGTGGGTTATGTATATAAAAACATTACAAGAAATGGTTTCAGGAAAAAAAGCACGCTTGTTTCCTCAAATTGATTGTTTCTGTGCACAGTTTGCAAAAGGTAGGCTCCATCCAATTTGCTTAATTGAGACGTAAACAACATTAAAATTGAAAATTTTCTATAGGCCTCAAGACAATTAGCAAAATTAAGGATGCTGATCAAACATTATAATTTTATTATTCAAACTTGACAAGTTGCATTGCACAAACTCCCAGGACTGGAATAACACTGAGTTCTGATGAAAAGTCATCGACTTGAAACCTGAATTTTGTTTTTCTCTCTCCACAGATGCTGCCTGACCTGAGTATTTCCAGCATTTTCTGTTTTTATTACTGGAATAATACTGTTCCTTTAAAGTATTTGATTATCTGTGTCTTTTTTTATCCTTATGATTTTCAACCCTGTATCAGATATTCATAGAAACATAGCAAATAGGAGCAGTTGTAGGCTATTCGGCCCTTCGAGTCTGTGCCACTGTTCAATATAATCCTGGCTGATCCTCTATCTCAATACCATATTCCTGCTTTTTCCCCATACCCTTTGATGCCTTTTGTTTCTAGAAATCTATCTCTCTCCCTCTTAAATATATTCAGTGACTTGGCCTCCACAGCCTTCTGTGGTAGAGAATTCCACAGGTTCACCACCCTCTGAGTGAAAAGATTTCTCCTCCTCTCGGTCCTAAATTTCCTACCCCATATCCTGAGACTGTGACCCCTTGTTCTCGACTTCCCAGACAGGGGAAACATCCTCCCCGCATCCAGTCTATCCAATCCAGTCAGAATTTTATACGTTTCAATGAGATCCCCTCTCATTCTTCTAAACTCTAGTGAATACAGGCCTAGTCGACCCAATCTCTCCTCATACAACAGTTCTGCCATCCCAGGAATCAGTCTGGTGAACCTTCACTGCACTCCCTCTATGGCAAGTATATCCTTTCTTAGGTAAGGACACCAAAACTGCACACAATACTCCTGGTGCAGTCTCACCAAGGCCATGTATAACTGCAGTAAGACATCCTTGTTCCTGTACTCACATCCTCTTGCAATGAGGGCCAACATCTGCACTTGCATGTTTGCTTTCAATGACTGGTGTACAAGGACACCCAGGTCCCTCTGTACATTGACACTTCCCAAGCCATTGTCATTTAAATAATACTTTGTCCTTATGTTTTTCCTACCAAAGTGAATAACTTCACATTTAGCCATGTTCTACTGCATCTGCCATGTGTTTTCCCACTCATTCAAACTATCTAAATTGCCTTGCAGCGTCTTTGCATACTCCTCACAACCCCAACTAGTTTTGTGTCGTCAGCAAACTTGGAAATATTACATTTGGTTCCCTCATCCAAATCATTTATTTATTATATATATATATATTGTGAATAGCTGGGGCCCAAGCACTGATCCCTGTGGTACCCCACTAGTCACTGCCCGCCACCCAGAAAAAGACCCATTTATTCCTACTCTCTGTTTCCTGTCAGTTAACTAATTTTCAATCCATGCAATACATTACCCCCAATCCTATGTGCTTTAATTTTGCACACTAACATCTTATGTGGGACTTTATCAAAGGCTTTCTGAAAATCCAAATACACTACATCCACTTGTTCTCCCTTATCTATTCTATCAGTTACATCCTCAAAAAACTCCAGTAGGTTTGTCAAACGTGATTTTCCATTCATAAATCCATGATTACTTTGTTTAATCCCGTTGATATTATCTAAGTGTGCCGTTATCACATGCTTTATAATAGACTGTAGCATTTTCCCTACTACTGATAGGCTAACCGGTCTGTAGTTCCCCGTTTTCTAATTTTTAAGGGAGTAGTAATAATGTTGATTGGTTTTGTTACAAGTCTATTCTGCAAATTGGCTTGCAGTTGATTTAGAGGATTAAAACTGTGGATTTGGACTAAAATAATTGGTTGACATCCTTAGCAGAGGGACAGTTGAGTTAATGGGACAAAAATTGTGTATGCATGATTATTTTAAAATGACCAATCTAGTGGATGGGTAACCTGTGTAGTTCTGCCATAAAGCAGGAATAGTTGACGAATTCTAGAAATTAAGATTTTACAATTATGGTCAGATCACACTTGGTATACTCCTTTTCAGGCAAAGCAGTGTGTAAGGGGACAAGGAGAGAGAAATGTGAAAGGGAAGCTGTTGTGTATCTGTAAAGCATGCACTCCCATGTTCTGCCACCAGAGAGTGCATCCCCTGAAGTCCCAAGGGATCCCAGCATCCCTTGGGAGCACTGTATATAAGCTGGCCTCTAAGGCCTGTTCCTCGCTCTGGAGTGTCTTAATAAAGACTGAGGTCACTGTTACTTTAACCTCCTCTGTGTCAGGAACATAACAACTGCCGACGAGTATACGAATCCAATGCAAAGATGCAGCAAACTGTGGGCATCCTGGAGAAGTTCTCAGAGGATGAGGACTGGAAAGCCTATGTCGAACAGCTAGACCAGTACTTTGTAGCCAATGAGCTGGACGGAGAAGGAAGTGCTGCAAAAAGGAGAGTGGTTCTTACGGTCTGCGGGGCACCGACCTACAACCTCATGAAGAATCTTCTGACTCCGGTGAAACCCACAGATAAGTCGTATGAGGAGCTGTGTACACTGTTTGGGAGCATCTTAACCCGAGGGAGAGTGTGCTGATGGCGAGGTATCGGTTCTACACGTGCCAGCGATCTGAAGGTCAGGAAGTGGTGAGCTACGTCGCCGAGCTAAGACGGCTTGCAGGACAATGTGAGTTTGATGGCTACCTGGAGCAAATGCTCAGAGACTTTTTTGAACTGGGCATTGGCCACGAGACCATCCTACGAAAACTTTTGACTGTAGAGACACTGACCCTCACTAAGGCCATTGCGATAGCACAGGCGTATATGTCCACCAGTGATAACACCAAACAAATCTCTCAGCACACCAGTGCTAGAAATGTTCATAAATTAACTGGAACTGTGTTTGCGAGCAGAAATGTACAGGGCAAAAACCGTGAGTCTGCAACTGCCAGCAGGCCTCAGGTGACCCAGATGACTGAGTCTGCAACAAAGGATGAATGCAAGGCAATTCACACCTTGTTGGCGTTGTGGAGGCTTCCATTCAGCCTATTCATGCCGCTTCAAAGGGTATGTTTGCAAGAGCTGTGGAACAATGGGGCACCTCCAACGAGCTCTGCAAAACCTGCTAACCACCACGTGGCAGAGGAAGATCAGTTTATGGTGGATCAAAGCAATTTCGAGCCGCAAAGAGAGGAGGCAGATGCTGAAGTACACTGGGTGCACACATTTTCGACGAAATGTCCACCTATAATGCTAATTGTAAAATTGAATGGCTTACCCTTGGCCATGGAACTGGACACTGGTGCTAGCCAATCCATCATGAGTAAAAAGATGTTTGAGAGACTGGTGCAACAAGGCACTCAGACCAGCCCTGAGCCCCATCCACACGAAACTGAGAACGTACACCAAAGAGCTTATCACTCTCCTGGGCAGCGCCATGGGCAAGGTCACCTACGAGGGCACGGTGCACGAACTGCCACTCTGGATTGTCCCGGGCAGTGGCCCCACACTGCTTAGAAGGAGCTGGCTGGGCAAAATCCACTGGAACTGGGATGACGTCCGAGCGCTATCACATGTCGATGAGGCCTCATGTACCCAGGTTCTCAACAAATTTCCTTCCCTTTTTGAGCCTGGCATTGGAAACTTTTCCGGGGCGAAGGTGCAGATCCACTTGGTCCCAGAGGCACGACCCATTCACCACAAGGCGCGAGCGGTACCTCACATGATGAGGGAGAGAGTGGAAATAGAGCTGGACAGGCTGCAACGTGAGGGCATCATCTCTGCAGTGGAATTCAGCGAGTGGGCCAGCCCGATTGTTCCAGTACTCAAAAGTGATGGCACGGTCAGGATTTGCGGCGATTATAAAGTAACTATTAATCGTTTCTCGCTACAGGACCAATACCCGCTACCTAAGGCAGATGACCTATTTGCGATGCTGGCAGGAGGCAATACGTTCACCAAGCTCGACCTGACTTCGACCTACATGACGCAGAAGCTGGAGGAGTCTTCGAAGGGCCTCACCTGCATCAACACGCACAAGGGACTGTTCATCGACAACAAATGCCCGTTTGGAATTCGGTCGGCTGCAGCGATCTTCCAGAGAAACATGGAGAGCCTACTCAAGTCGGTATCACGCACGGTGGTTTTTCAGGACGACATATTGGTCACGGGTCGGGACACCGTCGAGCACCTACAAAACCTGGAGGAGGTCCTTCGGCGACTGGATCGCGTAGGGCTGCGACTGAAGAGGAATGTGTCTTCATGGCAACAGAAGTGGAGTTTTTGGGGAGAAAGGTCGCGGCGGACGGCATTCGGCCCACAGACACCAAGACAGAGGCTAATAGGAACGCGCCCAGGCCACAGAATGTCATGGAGCTGCAGTCGTTCCTGGGACTCCTCAACTATTTTGGTAACTTCCTACCGGGGTTAAGCACCCTCTTAGAGCCCTTACATGTGTTATTGCGTAAAGCTGAGAACTGGGTATGGGGGGAAAAAAACAAGTAATTGCTTTTGAGAAAGTCAGAAACATTTTATGCTCCAACAAGCTGCTTGCATTGTATAACCCGTGTAAAAGACTTGTGCTAGCTTGTGATGCGTCATCGTACGGAATCTGGTGTGTATTACAACAAGCTAACGTTGCGGGGAAGTTGCAACCTGTCGCCTATGCCTCTAGGAGCTTGTCGAAGGCTGAGAGGGCCTACAGCATGATTGAGAAAGAGGCATTAGCGTGTGTGTTCGGGGTAAAGAAAATGCATCAGTACCTGTTTGGCCTCAAATTTGAGTCGGAAACCGATCACAAGCCCCTCATCCCTGTTCGCTGAAAACAAGGGGATAAATACCAGTGCCTCAGCCCACATACAAAGGTGGGCACTCACGCATCAGTGTACAACTATACCATCTGCCACAGGCCAGGCACCGAGAACTGTGCGGATGCTCTCAGTTGGTTACCATTGCCCACCACGGGGGTGGAAATGGCGTAGCCTGCAAACTTGTTGATGGTGGCGCAGCCCGCAGACTTGTTGATGGTCATGAAAGCGTTTGAAAATGATAACTCACCTGCCACGGCCCGCCAGATTAGGACTTGGACCAGCCAAGATCCTCTGCTGTCCCTAGTAAAAAAAAACTTACTGCATGGGAGCTGGGCCAGCATCCCCGTTGAAATGCAAGAGCTAATCAAGCCGTTCCAGCGGCAAAAGGACGAGCTGTGCATTCAGGCAGACTGCCTGTTGTGGGGTAACCATGTAGTGCTACCCAAAAAGGGCAGGGAGACGTTCATCTCGGATCTCCACAGCACACTCCCGGGTATAGTAATGATGAAAGCGATAGCCAGATCCCACGTGCGGTGGCCCGGTATCGATTCTGACTTAGAGTTCTGTGTACGCCAATGCAGCGTGTATGCTCAGTTCAGCAACGCACCCAGAGAGGCACCACTAAGTTTATGGTCCTGGCCCTCCAGACCATGGTCGAGGATCCATGTCGACTATGCGGGCCCGTTTCTCGGTGAAATGTTCTTGATGGTGGTGGATGCTTTTTCAAAATGGATTGAATGTGAAATAATGTCGGGAAGCACCGCCACCGCCACTATTGAAAGCCTCAGGTCCATGTTTGCCACCTACGGCCTGCCTGACATACTGGTCAGTGACAACGGGCCATGTTTCACCAGTGCCGAATTTAAAGAATTCATGACCCGCAATGGGATCAAACATGGCACCTCGGCCCTGTTTAAACCAGCCTCCAATGGGCAGGCAGAGCGGGCAGTACAAACAATCAAACAGAGCCTTAAACGAGTCACAGAAGGCTCACTCCAAACCCACCTGTCCAGAGTACTGCTCAGCTACCGCACGAGACCTCACTCGTTCACGGGGGTGCCCCCGGCTGAGCTACTCATGAAAAGGACACTTAAAACCAGACTCTCGCTGGTTCACCCCAACCTGCACGATCAGGTAGAGAGCAGGCGGCAGCAACAAAATGTAAATGATGGTCGCGCCACTGTGTCACGGGAAATTGATCTGAATGACCCTTTGTATGTGCTAAACTATGCACATGGTCCCAAGTGGATCGCGAGCACGGTGATAGCTAAAGAAGGGAATAGGGTGTTTGTCGTCAAACTAGACAATGGACAAATTTGCAGAAAGCACCTGGACCAAACGAGGCTGCGGTTGACAGACTGCCCTGAACGACTCACAGCAGACACCACCTTTTTCGAGCCCACAACACACATCCAAAGGATCAACGACACCACCCCGGACCAGGAAATTGAACCCATCACGCCCAACAGCCCAGCAAGGCCAGGCTCACCCAGCAGCCCTGTAGGGCCAACAACACGCCAGCCCAGCGAGGGCACAGCCAAGACACCAGAACAGACATTTGTACCGAGGCGGTCCACCAGGGAAAGAAAGGCTCCCGACCACCTCACCTTGTAAATAGTTTTCACTTTTACTTTGGGGGGGAATGATGTGTATCTGTAAAACATGCACTCCCATGTTCCGCCACCAGGGAGTGCATCCCCTGAAGTCCCAAGGGATTCCAGCATCCCTTGGAAGCACTGTATCTAAGCCGGCCCCTAAGGCCTGTTCCTCACTCTGGAGTATCTTAATAAAGACTGAGGTCATTGTTACTTTAACCTCCCTGACTGCAGTCTCATCTGTGTTAGGAACACAGCAGAAGCAAAAGTAGACTGGGAGGTGAAGAGGAGAGATGGGGACGTGGAGTTGGAATCCGAAATGGGGCAAGAAAGAGTAGCGACAGAGAAAGCGGGGGAGTGGGAAGAGGAAGCGTCAAAATGGGAAGTGCCAAGACGAAGCACAAGGACAAACGGACAGCAGATAAGGTGAGGAAGTACTACGCAGTAGTGAACAGGCAGTGCACATGTGTTGTGGAGGAATAAGTTTGTGGATACCAGGGCGACAAATGCAAACATAAGGTGTGGGTCTGGTTAACCACATGTAGGAAGGCAATTGGAGCATCACTCCTTTCATGTGGTCCTCCAGGCAGAGTTTAGAGAGCTAGGGGAGAGATTGACGAGCAGCACCTCAAAAATAGTAATCTCTGGATTACTGCCGGTGCCACGTGCTAGTGTGTACAGAAATAAGAAGATAGAGAAGATGAATGCGTGGCTGGAGAGATGGTACAGGCGGGAGGGCTTTAGATTCCTGAGGCATTGCGACCGTTTCTGTGGGAGGTGGGACCTGTACAAGCCGGACGGGTTGCAGCTCAACAGAGCCAGGACCAGTATCATCATGGGAGGTTTTGCTAGTGCTGTTGGGAAGGGTTTAAACTAGCTTGCCAGGGGGATGGGAACCGGAGAATAGATTCAGTGGGGAGAGAAGTAAAGCTGGAATTGGGCAGCAGAGAAGTAGTAGAAAGTGAATTTGAAAGACAGAGGAAACAAGGGCTGGAAAATAAACAACATGGGAGTTTGGCAATACTAAATGGTATATACTTCAATACAAGGAATATAGGAAATAAGGCAGATGAGCTGAGAACACAGATTGACACTTGGGTGTACGATATTATTGCTATTACTGAGACATGGCTGAAAGAAGGGCAGGTATGGCAGCTCAACATTCCTGCTTACAGGATTTTTAGTCAGGATAGAGAGGGGGGTAAAAAAGGAGGGGGGGTCACAGTATTGATTAAAGAAACAATTACAGCTGTGAGAAGGGATGATATGTTAGAGAGATCATCAAATGAGGCCATATGGATTGAATTAAAGAACAAAAAAGGGGCGATCACACTACTGGGTGTTGTGTCCTTACACACTACAGCAAATCAACACAAGGCACATACTGGAGACAAGGTCACTTTGTGACCTGTACCTTTATTCACAGGACCAAGACGTGATGACCCTGTTTGGGACCTCCCTTTATATACCTGGATGACCAGGTGAGAAGTGTCTCCCACAAGTTCACCCCCTGTGGTCAAGGTGTGCATTTCTCAGGTGTATACAGTGTTGCTACATAAAGGTTACAGTTATGTGAGGTTACAAACATGCCACTGGGAATGCACTATAAACCCCCAAGTAGTCAGAGGGGGATAGAAGAACAAATATGTGAGCAAATTGCTGCGAAGTGAAAAAACTATAGATTTGTAATCGTGGGGGATTTCAACTACCCTAATATTAACTGGGGGAAAAGGTAGTGTGAATGGTACAGCAGGTGCGGAATTCCTAAAATGTATTCAGGAGAATTTCTTTAGCCAGTATGTAACAAGCCCAACAAGGGAGGGGGTGGTTCTGGACTTGGTTTTGGGGAATGAAGCGAGGCAGGTGGAAGGGAAATCAGTGGGAGAGCATTTTGGTGCTAGTGATCATAATTCAACAAGATTTAGGGTAGTTACAGAAAAGGACATAGGGGGGGACAAGGAATAAAAGTTCTCAATTTGGGTAAAGCCAATTTTGCTGAGCTGAGATGGGATTTGGCCAAAGTGGACTGGAAATGGCTATTCAATGGTAAATCAGTGTCAGAGTAGTGGGAGACATTCAAGGAGGAGATGCTGAGGGTACAGACCAAGGGCTCAATTTTCCCCAAAGCATTTTTTGGGGCCTAAGTTTCCCCGTGATTTCTTCATTTTGGTGTGGCGTAACCCGACCTTTAGTTTTGGGGGTGGAGCCTTGATCTGCGCCAAAATGATCAGGCTGCCATGATAAACTGGGACACATGAGGCTGCAAAGTGAAGCATACAGCCAGCTCCCAACACAGTAAAAGAATTGAAAAACACATAACAGCCGAAGGGCTTGCCGGTCTGGTCCCCATTCTCTCTCTCTCTCACTCTCACTCTTACTGGGGACTGAGAATGGGACTGGACCGGGAGAATAGGGACCTAGAATGGGATCAGACAGCCTTTGGGTGGGGTTGGAGGTAAGTTGTTGCTATGTGTTTTTCAATTCTTTTAGTATGTCCGGGCATCTGGTGCGCTGATTTCCTTAACTCCAGGGAAGGCTTTTCTGCAGATGTCACATACGCTGGCCTAAGCACAACTGGAGTAACTCTCAGCTGGCCAAACTTCCCTAAATGGCCAGAATTGGCATAGGTAGCTGGTTACGCTCCCTTTGGCCTAAAAAAATCGTAACTAACTGAGTTATGCTGGTGCAAATTGATTGGGAAAACTGATTTTTCAACTTAGGCCAAAAAGAGCAGCCTGCTCCAAAAGTTGGCAAGTAAAATCAGGGAAGACCTAAACATGGGCCCAAGTTTCCCCACGAGTTGCTCCGTTTTTTTTGGAGCAACTAGATTTTTTTGGAGTAACTTAAAAATCGCTATTCTCCCCATTTAAGTTGCTCCAGTGTAAGTGAGTTAGTTAGGTTTTTTAGCTCCATTTTTTTTTTTCAAAAGGGGGCATTACCAGCCACTTACGCTTTTTCTGGCCATTTAAGCAAGTTTAGCCAGCTAAAACTTACTCCAAACTAACTTAGATCAGCGTAAGTGTACATTCTGAAAAACCCTGGGGTGAATTAAGAAATCAGCCAGAGATTGGGTGGGGGGGAAGGGGGAAGGGGACCTTGCAAAGCATTAAACACCTTCACAACAACATTAAAGAAGCATAAATATATTTCAAGCACCAAGCACCAAGCACCAAACAAAGCAGTACATTTGCACCAAGCACTAAACAAAGCACAAAAAGGAATAAGCAATTAATTAACAAACAAAAAATAGGAACCCTGCATCTAAAGTACCAAGACCAAAGTAATAAGCAAGCAATCAATCAATCAATAAATAACAAATAAAAAATAGAAGCCCTACCTTAGTGAACGCAGCGGGCCTCCGATGAGGGAGCCCATTCGGCCAGGGATAGGGACGGCGTGCTTCGGGCCCCTCTCACACAGCCTGCAGAGCGTCGCACAGATTCGGGCTGCCAGGAGCTACTGCACATGCGCACGCACTCTAATGCGCATGTGCAGAGGTCCCGGCACTGTTTTCAGCCCCGGGACCTGGCTCCGCCCCCAATCCACTGGCCACACTACGCCACCACCAAGGAGAGGCTGGGGAGCGGCCAGAATCGTGAGGAAGATTTTCGGCGCACTTGGAGGCGGACAAAAGCAGCGCACCTCGGGTATGTGCGCCAGAAAAAGGGGTTGGGGAAATTTGGGCCCTTAAACAGCAAGAGGATAACTATAGAAAGAGTGGGGCCTATTAGAGACCATATAGGAAATTTGTGTGTGGAGTCGGAAGATGTGGGTAGGTTTCTGAATGAACACTTTGCATCCATTTTCACAAAAGAGGCGGGCGATGCAGACTTTGCAATGAGGGAGGAGGAGTGTGAAATATTAGATGAGATAAAGATAGTGAGAGAGGAAGAATTAAGGGGCCTAGCAGCTTTTAAAGTGGATAAATTCCCAGGCCCAGATGAAATGTATTCCTGGCTGTTAAGAGAAGCAAGAGGAAATAGCAGAGGCTATGACCATCATTTTCCAATCCTCTCTGGCTACTGGTGTGGTGCCAGAGGACTGGAGGACTGCTAATGTTGTACCTTCATTTAAAAAGGAAGAAAGGGATAGACCGAGTAATTCCAGGCCAGTCAGCCTAACCTCGGTGGTGGGAGAATTATTGGAAAAAATCCTGAGGGACAGGATAAATCTTCATTTGGAAAGACATGGATTAATCAAGGACAGTCAGCATAGATTTGTCAAGGGAAGGTCGTGTCTGACTAACTTAATTGAATTTTCCGAGGAGGTAACCAGGAGGGTCGATGAGGGCAGTGCGCATGATGTAGTGCATATTGATTTTAGTAAAGCTTTTGATAACGAGTAGGAGTAGGCCACCTGGCCCCTCGAGCCTGCTCCACCATTTAATAAGATCATGGCTGATCTGATCATGGACTCAGCTCCACTTCCCTGCCCGCTCCCCATAACCTTTTATTCCCTTATCGCTCAAAAATCTGTCTATCTCCGCCTTAAATATATTCAATGACCCAGTCTCCACAGCTCTCTGGGGCAGAGAATTCCATAGATTTACAACACTGAGAGAGCAAATTCCCCCTCATCTCAATTTTAAATGGGCTGCCCCTTATTCTGAGATGAGTGGAAATATCCTCTCTGCATCCACCTTGTCGAGCCTCCTCATTATCTTATATGTTTCGATAAGATCATCTCTCATTCTTCTGAACTCCAATGAGTATCGGCCCAACTGACTCAACCTATCTTCATAAGTCAACCCCCTCATCTCCGGAATCAACCAAGTGAACCTTCTCTGAACAGCCTCCAATGCAAGTATATCCTTCCTTAAATACGGAGACCAAAACTGTACGCAGTACTCCAGGTGTGGCCTCACCAATACCCTGTACAGTTGTAACAGGACTTCTGTACTGCAGCACTTTGCAATTTTTCTCCATTTGCTTTCCCACCCATCTTTGTATCATCAGCAAACTTGGCTACAAAACACTCGGTCCCTTCATCCAAGTCATTAAAATAGATTGTAAATAGTTGAGACCCCAGCACCGATCCCTACGGCATCCCACTAGTTATTGTTTGCCAACTGGAAAATGACCCGACTCTCTGTTTTCTGTTAGTTAGCCAATCCTCTATCCATGCTAATATATTACCCCCACCCTGTGCAGTAATCTTTCATGTGGCACCTTATCGAATGCCTTCTGGAAATCCAAATACACCACATCCCTTATCCATCCTGCTCATTACATCCTCAAAGAACTCCAGCAAATTTGTCAAACATGATTTCCCTTTCATAAAACTATGCTGACTCTGCTTGACTGAATTATGCTTTTCCAAATGTCCTGCTACTGCTTCCTTAATAATGGACTCCAGCATTTTCACAACATCAGATGTTAGGCTAACTGGTCTATCGTTTCCTGCATTTTGTCTGCCTCCTTTTTTAAATAGGGGTGTTATATTTGCAGTTTTCCAATCCGCTGGGACTGCCCCCAGAATACAGGGAATTTTGGTAGATTACAACCAGTGCACCCACTATCTGTGCAGCCACTTCTTTTAAGACCCGAGCATGTAAGCCATCAGGTCGCGGGAACTTGTCTGGCTTTAGTCCCATTATTTTACCAAGTAGTACTTCTTTAGTGATAGTGATTGTCCCTTCTATAGCCTCTTGATTATCCACTATTGGGATGTTTTTAGTGTCTTCTTCCGTGAGGACTCTTAGGTATGGAGAAAGAGTCAGACTGAACACTGTGAGCTCAAAGTAAAGTGTGACCGTAGTCTTTTATTGCAGGTCTCCAGAGTGTCTCTTCAACCTGTGAGGCCTCCTTAAATACCTGTGCTCCAAAGGGATTATGGGATCCCTTAGGACTCCAGGGGATGAGCGCTCTGGTGCCTGTACAGAGTAAATACAAGTTTACATATACAACAACATTCCCCCCCCCCCCCCAAAAAGTCAATAGCGTAAATATTTACAATGTGAGTCGATCTGGGGCCCTTCTTGCCCTGGTTGATCATCTCGGTGTGAAAGCTGGTATTGTTGGATCATTTGTTGGGCCCTCGCTGGGCTGCTGTGCAGCTGGCATTGCTGGGCTGCCTGGTGTGTTGGGTCCTGCTGGGCTGCCGTGGATGATGGGTTCTGCTTCGTGGTCAACCGTGGTGCCGGTTGCCACTGGAGTGTATGTTGGGGGATCAAAAAAGGTAGGGTCCAAGGTGGGTTGCTCAGTATAGTCCGTGAATCTGAGTTTGATTTGGTCCAAGTGTTTTCGGTGAATGAGTCCTTTTGAAAGTTTGACCCAAAACACCCTGCTCCCCTCTTTGGCCACGACAGTGCCAGGAAGCCACTTGGGACTTTGTCCATAATTTAATACAAATACAGGATCATTGATTTCAATCTCGCGTGACACATTTGCGCTATCATGGTATGTACTTTGTTGAAGCCGCCTGCTCTCTACCTGTTCATGTAGATCAGCATAAACTAACGAGAGCTTTGTCTTAAGTGCTCTTTTCATGAGCAGTTCAGCAGGTGGGATCCCAGTGAGCGAGTGGGGTCTCCTGCGGTAGCTAAGCAGGACTCGGGATAGGCGAGTCTGCAGTGAGCCTTCAGTTACCCTCTTCAAGCCTTGCTTGATGGTTTGCACTGCTCTCTCTGCCTGACCATTGGACGCTGGTTTGAACGGGGCAGATGTGACATGTTTGATCTCTTTACGCGTCATGAATTCTTTGAACTCAGCACTGGTAAAACATGGCCCTTTGTCACTCACCAGGACATTGAGTAGACTGTGTGTGGCAAACATGGCCCGCAGGCTTTCAGTAGTGGAAGCGGACATGCTAGCCGACATTATCTCACATTCAATCCACTTGGAGTATGTGTCTACAACCACAAGGAACATTTTACCCAAGAATGGGCCTACATAGTCAACGTGTACCCTAGACCACGGTTTGGAGGGCCAAGACCATAAACTTTGCGGCACCTCCCTGGGTACATTGCTTAACTGTGAGCATGTATTACAGCTGTGAACGCAGGACTCTAAGTCCGCATTGATACCAGGCCACCACACGTGGGATCTGGCTATCATTTTCATCATCACGTTGCCTAGGTGGGTACTGTGGAGGTCATTGATGAAGGTGTCTTCTTGGGAACCACTACACGATTGCCTCACAGAAGGCAGTCTGCCTGTGTACACATTTCATCTTTGTTTCGCTAGAACGTCTTTATCTCTTCCTGCATTTCCACTGAGACACTGGACCAGCTCCCGTGAAGCACACAGCTTTTGACTAGGGATAATAAGGGGTGCTGGCTTGTCCAGGTTTTGATCTGCCGGGCAGTGACGGGTGATTGCTCACTCTCAAATGCTTCCATAACCATGGCTAAATCTGCAGGCTGCGCCATTTCTATCTCCGTGGTGGGCAATGACAGCCTACTGAGAGCATCGGCGCAGTTTTCTGTGCCTGGCCTGTGGCGGAATGCGTAGTTGTATATGGACAACGTGAGCACCCATCTCTGGATGCGGGCTGATGCATTGGTATTTATCCCTTTACTCTCGGAAAACAGGGAAATGAGTGGCTTATGGTCATTTACCAATTCGAATTTTAGCCCAAACAGGTATTGATGCATTTTCTTTACCCCATAGACACACGCTAATGCTTCTTTCTCAACCATGCTGTAGGCTCTCTCAGCCTTAGACAGACTCCTGGATGCATAAGCAACCGGTTGCAGTTTCCCGAAATCATTAGCTTGTTGCAATACACACCCGACGCCATATGATGACGCATCACATGCTAGTACCAAACGCGTCCATGGATCATAGAACAAAAGCAATTTGTTTGAGCATAACAATTTTCTCGCTTTTACAAATGCATTTTCTTGGCTTTTGCCCCAAATCCATTCGTCCCCTTTTCGTAGTAAGACATGCAGTGGATCTAACAGTATGCTGAGACCCGGTAAGAAGTTACCAAAGTAGGTCAGGAGTCATAGAAACATAGGAAATAGGTGCAGGAGTAGGCCATCCAGCCCTTCGAGCCTGCACCACCATTCAATAAGATCATGGCTGATCATTCCTTCAGTACCCCTTTCCTGCTTTCTCTCCATACCCCTTGATCCCTTTAGCCGCAAGGGCTATATCTAACTCCCTCTTGAATATATCCAATGAACTGGCATCAACAACTCTCTGCGGCAGAAAATTCCACAGGTTAACAACTCTCTGAGTGAAGAAGTTTCTCCTCATCCCAGTCCTAAAAAGCCTGCCCCTTATCCTAAGACTGTGTCCACTGGTTCTGGAACTCACCAACATCGGAAACATTCTTCCCGCATCTAACCTGTCCAGTCCCGTCAGAATCTTATATGTTTCTATGAGATCCCCTCTCATCCTTCTAAACTCCAGTGTATAAAGGCCCAGTTGATCCAGTCTCTCCTCATATGTCAGTCCACCCATCCCTGGAATCAGTCTGGTGAACCTTCGCTGCACTCCCTCAATAGCAAGAACGTCCTTCCTCAGATTAGGAGACCAAAACTGAACACAATATTCCAGGTGGGCCTCACCAAGGCCCTGTACAACGGCAGTAAGACTTCCCTGCTCCTATACTCAAATCCCCTTGCTATGAAGGCCAACATACCATTTGCCTTCTTCACCGCCTGCTGTACCTGCATGCCAACCTTCAATGACTGATGAACCATGACACCCAGGTCCCGCTGCACCTCCCCTTTTCCTAATCTGCCGCCATTCAGATAATATTCTGCCTTCGTGTTTTTGCCCCCAAAGTGGATAACCTCACATTTATCCACATTATACTGCATCTGCCATGTATTTGCTCACTCGCCTAACGTGTCGAAATCACCCCTACAGCCTAAGCGTCCTCCTCACAGCTCACACCGCCACCCAGTTTAGTGTCATCTGCAAACTTGGAGATATTACACTCAATTCTATCATCTAAATCATTAATATATATTGTAAAGAGCTGGGGTCCCAACACTGAGCCCTGCGGCACTCCACTAGTCACTGCCTGCCATTCTGAAAAGGACCCGTTAATCCTGACTCTCTGATTCCTGTCTGCCAACGAGTTCTCTATCCACGTCAGTACATTACCTCCAATACAATGTGCTTTAATTTTGCACACCAATCTCTTGTGTGGGACCTTGTCAAAAGCCTTTTGAAAGTCCAAATACACCACATCCACTGGTTCTCCCCTGTCCACTCTACTGGTTACATCCTCAAAAAAATTCCAGAAGATTTGTCAAGCATGATTTCCCGTTCATAAATCCATGCTGACTTGGATCAATCCTATCACTGCTTTCCAAATGCGCTGCTATTTCATCCTTAATGATTGATTCCAACATTTTCCCCACCACTGATGTCAGGCTAACCGATTTATAATTACCCGTTTTCTCTCTCCCTCCTTTTTTAAAAAGTGGTGTTACATCAGCAACCCTCCAGTCCATAGGAACTGATCCAGAATCGATAGACTGTTGGAAAATTATCACCAATGCATCCACTATTTCTAGCACCACTTCCTTAAGTACTCTGTGATGTAGACTATCAGGCCCTGTGGATTTATCGGCCTTCAATCCCGTCAATTTCCCTAACACAATTTCCCGCCTAATAAGGATATCCTTCAGTTCCTCCTGCTCACTAGATCTTCGGTCCCCTAGTACATCCGGAAGGTTATTTGTGTCTTCCTTTGTGAAGACAGAACCAAAGTACTTGTTCAATTGGCATTTCTTTGTTCCCCATTATAAATTCACCCGAATCTGACTGCAAAGGCCTTACGTTTGTCTTTACTAAACTTTTTCTTTTCACATATCTACAGAAGCTTTTGCAGTCATTTTTTATGTTTCTGGCAAGCTTCCTCTCGTACTCTATTTTCCTCCTCTTAATTAAACCCTTTGTCTTCCTCTGCTGTATTCTAAATTTCTCCCAGTCCTCCGGTATGCTGCTTTTTCTGGTTAATTTGTATGCCTCTTCCTTGGATTTAACACTATCCTTAATTTCCCTTGTTTGCCCCGTTTTATTTTTACTCCAGACAGGGATGTACAATTGTTGAAGTTCATCCACATGATCTTTAAAGGTTTGCCATTGCCTATCCACCGTCAACCCTTTAAGTATCATTTGCCAGTCTAATCTAGCCAATTCCCAGAAACGACCGCAGCTCCGTCATGTTCTGTGGCCTCTGCGCGTTCTCGATTGTCTCCGTTTTTGAGTTGGTGGGCCTGATGCTGTCCGCCACAATCCCCCTTCCCAAGAACTCCACTTCAGGTGCCAGGAAAACGCACTTCGAGCATTTTAACCTGAGCCCCACGCGGTTGAGTCAACTAAGAACCTCCTCCAGGTTCTGCAGATGCTCGACTGTGTTCCGACCTGTGACCAAGATGTCGTCCTGGAGGAAAACGGTGTGCGGGACCGATTTAGGTAAGCTTCCCATGTTTCTCTGGAATATAACCGTCACTAATCGTATTCCAAACGGGCATCTGTTATAAATAAAAAGACCTTTGTGCATGTTGATGCAGGTGAGGCCCTTCGATGATTCCTCCAGTTCCTGCGTCATGTAGGCTGAAGTCAGATCCAGCTTCGTGAACATCTTTCCTCCCGCCAGCGTTGCAAAGAGGTCGCCGGCCTTTGGTAGTGGCTATTGGTCCTGCAGGGATAAATGATTGATAGTTACTTTGTAATTACCACAGATTCTGGCAGTGCCGTCTCCCTTGAGGACAAGAACGATTGGGCTGGCCCATTCGTTGAACTCGATTGGTGAAATGATGCCCTCTCGTTGCAGCCGGTCTAGCTCGATCTCTACCCTTTCTCTCATCATGTACGGTACTGCTCTCGTCTTGTAATGGATGGGTCGCGCCCCTGGAATTAGGTGGATCTGCACTTTTGCTCCTTGGAATTTCCCGATGCCTGGTTCGAACAGCGAAGGGAACTTGTTTAAGACCTGGGCACACAAAGTGTCGTCAGCGGGCGATAGCGCTCGGCCGTCATCCCTGGGTGTCATGGTACATCAGTCATTGAAAGTAGGCATGCAGGTTCAGCAGGCGGTGAAGAAGGCAAATGGTATGTTGGCTTTCATAGCTTGGAGATTTGAGTATAGGAGCAGGGAAGTCTTACTGCAGTTGTACAGGGCCTTGGTGAGGCCCACCTGGAATATTGTGTTCAGTTTTGGTCTCCTAATCTGAGGAAGGACGTTCTTGCTATTGAGGGAGTGCAGCGAAGGTTCACCAGAACGATTCCCGGGGTGGGTGGACTGACATATGAGGGGAGACTGGATCGACTGGGCCTGTATTCACTTGAGTTTAGAAGAATGAGAGGGGATCTCATAGAAACATATAACATTCTGACTGGACTGGACACGTTAGATGCAGGAAGAATGTTCCCGATGTTGGGGAAGTTCAGAACCAGGGAACATAGTCTAAGGATAAGGGGTAAGCCATTTAGGACTGAGATGAGGAGAAACTTCTTCACTCAGAGAGTTGTTAACCTGTGGAATTCCGTACTGCAGAGAGTTATTGATGCCAGTTCATTGGATATATTCAAGGGGGAGTTAGATATGGCCCTTACGGCTAATGGGATCAAGGAGTATGGAGAGAAAACAGAAAAGGGGTACTGAGATGAATGATCAGCCATGATCTTATTGAATAGTGGTGCAGGCTCAAAGGGCCAAATGGCCTACTCCTGCACCTATTTTCTATGTTTCCAGCGTTTCTTTCCCAGCCAGCTCTTGCCGAGCAGTGTGGAACCATCACCCGGTACCACCCAGAGTGGTAGCTTGTGCACCGCTCCATTGTAGGAGTCCTTTACGGTAGCACTGCTGATTACGGGAATCAGTTATTTTGTGTAAGTTCTTAGTTCCGTACGAATTGGAGTTAAGACTGGCCTTGAGGCCTTCCTGCACTACAATCTTTCAAATGTATTTTTGCCCATGATGGACTGGCTCACGCTCGTGTCCAGTTCCATTGACACCGGGAGTCCATTTAGTTCAACATTCAGCATTATCGAGGGACAATTCGTGGTGAATGTGTGCACCCCATGTACCTCTGCCTCCTCGGTCTGAGGCTCTGGTTCATCGTGATCCTCCGTTGATCTGTCTTCCTCTGTGACATGGTGGTTTGCAGGTTTAACAGGATTAACAGCTCGCCTGCACATATGTTGGAGGTGTCCCATTGTTCCACAGCTCTTGCAAACATACCCTTTGAATCAGCACGAATGGAAACGATGATCCCCCCGCAGCGCCAACAAGGTGTTAATTGCCTTGTATTCATCACCCTTGATGGTGGACTCTGAGATATCTGCGGACGTGCAGCTGCAGGCATGTGTGACCTGCCCTGTATGTTGCGATTCGAAAACAACATCATTTTGTTCACAGTACTTGTAACAGCACTTGTGTGCTGAGAGATTTGCTTCGTATTGCTTCGTATGAACACTTGGGCTATCACTATGGCCTTACTCAAGGTTGGGATCTCTACAGTCAAAAGTTTGCGGTATGGTTTCGTGGCAAATGCCAAGTACGAAAAAGTCACTGAGCATGTGCTCCAAATGTCCTTCAAATTCGCAATGTCTTGCAAGGCGTCTTAGCTCAGCGACATAACTCGCCACTTCCTGGCCTTCAGACCTTTTGTAGGTGTAGAACCGGTACCTCGCCATCAGACCACTTTCCTTCCGGTTCAAATACTCTCGGACCATGTGCACAAATCATCGTATGATTTCTCCGTGGGTTTCGCTGGAGTGAGCAGATTTTCATGAGGCCATACGTTGGTGCCCCACAGATGGTGAGGACGATCGCCCTTCGTTTGACAGCGTTCTCTTCCTCATCTAGCTCATTGGCCATGTAGTATTGGTCGAGTCACTCCACAAAAGTTTCCCAATCATTTCCCTCCAAGAATTTCTCCAGGATGCCCACTGTTCTCTGCATCTTTGGGTTCGCTTATTTGTATATCGTCGCCAGTTGTTATGTATGGAGGCAGAGTCAGACTGAACACTGTGAGCTCAAAATAAAGTGTGACAGTCTTTTATTGCAGGTCTCCAGAGTGCCCCTCCAATCTGTGAGGCCTCCTTAAATACCTGTGGTCCCAAGGGATTATGGGATCCCTTGGGACTCCAGGGGATGAGCCCTCTGGTGGCTGTACAGAGTAAATACAAGTTTACATATATAACGAGGACTAATACAAAATATTTGTTCAACGTTCCTGCCATTTCCCTGTTCTCCATTGTTAATTCCCCAGTCTCATCCTCCAGGGGAGCAACATTTACTTTAGTCACTCCTTTCCTTTTTATGTACCTGTAGATACTCTTACTATCTGTTTTTATATTCCGTGCTAGTTCACTTTCATAATCTATCTTTCCTCTCTTTATACATTTTTTGGTCTTTCTTTGCTGGCTTTAAAAAGTTTCCCAATTCTCTGGCCTCTCACTAGTCTTGGCCACATTGTATGCCTTTGTTTTCAATTTGATACCATCCCTTATTTCCTTAGTTAGCCACGGATGGCTATCCCTTCTCTTACAGTCTTTCCTTCTCATTGGGATATATTTTGTTGCGAGTTATGAAATATCTCCTTAAATGTCTGCTACTGCTCATCAACCGTCCCACACTTTAATCTATTTTCCCAGTCCACTTTAGCTAACTCTGCCTTCATACCTTTGTAATCTCCTTTATTTTAGCTTAGGACACTGGTTAGAGATCCAACTTTCTCACCCTCCAACTGAATTTTAAATTCAACCTGTTATGGTCACTCATTCCTAGAGGATCCTTTACTAGGAGATTGTCTATTAATGCTGTCTCATTACACAGTACCAGATCTAAGATAGCCTGCTCCCTGATTGGTTCCGTAATGTACTGTTCAAGGAAACTATCCCGGATCCACTCTATGAACTCTTCCTCAAGTCTACCCTGGCCAATTTGCTTTGTCCAATCAATATGAAGGTTAAAATCGCCCATGATTAATGCCGTTCCTTTTTTACAAGCCTCCATTATTTTATGATATTCCGTTCAACAGTGTAGCTACTGTTAGGAGGCCTATAGACTACGCCCACCAGTGACTTTTTCCCCTTATTATTCCTTATCTCCACCCAAACTGATTCAACATCTTGATCTTCTGAGCCAATATCGTTTCTCACTAACGCACTGATCTCATCCTTTATTAACAGTGCCACCCCATCTCCTCTTCCTTTCTATCTGTCCTTCCGAATTGTCAAATACCCCTGAATATTTAGTTCCCAGTCCAGGTCACCTTGCAACCACGTCTCTGTAATGGCTATCGGATCATACCTATTTGTGCCATCAACTCATCTATTTTGTTACGAATGCTACGTGCATTCCGATAAAGAGCTTTTAAATTTGTTTTTTTACCATTTTTTCCTGCTTTGACCCGACTTTCTGATTCACCTTTATGTTTATACATTCTGTCCCTTCCTGGCACGCTCTTGTTTTCATTTCCCCCAGTGCTACCCTGCTCTATTGCCTTTTCCTTGTTCTTTGACTTTTAAAATTTTCACTCACTTGAATCAAAGTGGGAAGTTGGATCCAAAATTGGCTTGGAGGAAAGAAGGAAAGGGTAATGGTTGATGGGTGTTTTTGTGACTGGAAGGCTGTATCCAGTGGGGTTCCGCAGGGCTCAGTGCTGGGTCCCTTTCTTTTTTGGTCTCAGTGACTTGGACTTAAATGTTGGGGGTATGATTAAGAAGTTTGCAGATGACACTAAAATAGGCTGCGAACTGCAGGAAGATATCAATGTACTGGTCAGGTGGGCAGAACAGTGGCAAATGGAATTCAATCCGGATAAATATGAAGTAATGCATTGGGGAGGTCTAACAAGGCAAGGGAATACACATTAAATGGTACAACAGTGAAAAGTGTAGAGGAACAAAGGGACCTTGGAGTGCAAGTCCACAGATCCCTAAAGGTAGCAGGCCAAGTATATAAGGTGGTTAAGAAGGCATATGGAATACTTGCCTTTATTAGTTGAGGCATGGAATACAAGAGCAAGGAGGATATGCTTGAACTGTATAAAACACTGGTTAGGCCGCAGCTGGAGTATTGTCTGTAGTTCTGGTCACCACATTGCAGGAAAGATATGATTGCACTGGAAAGGGTGCAGAGGAGATTTACAAGAATGTTGCCTGGACTGGAGAATTTTGTCTTTGAGGAAAGATTGGAGATGCTGGATCTGTTTTCTTTGGAACAGCAGAGACTAAGGGGAGACCTGATTGAGGTGTATAAAATTATGAGGGGCCTGGTTTAGTGGATAGGAAGGACCTGTTTCTCTTGGCAGAGGAGTCGACAACCAGGGGCCATAGATTTAAAGTAATTGGGTTTAGAGATATGAGGGAAATGTCTTCACCCAGAGGATGGTGGGGTCTGGAACTCACTGCCTGAAAAGGTGGTAGAGGCAGGAATCCTCACCACATTTAAAGGATACTTGGATGTGCATTTAAAGTGCCATAACCTAAAGGCTACGGACCAAGAGCTGGGGAAGAAATTAATCTGGATCTATTTTTTGCGGCACACTGAAACAGAGACCCAAGGCAGTCCCGAAAATCAGCCTTGGACCTCATCTACATCTTCAGGAGCAGCTCCTGTCTGGTCTCCACAAGCATCACAACGGCAGCTGAACGGAGCAGGCCCAATGCTTGCCCTGCTCATTGGAAACAAATTTTGTAGTGGGGTCCTTCAACAAGTGTTAATCCCCTCATTAACATATTTAACATATCTAATGCCTGTTTTTGGAAAAATGGGTGCAACATATATCATTTTCTACCCCACCAGTTTCTGAATCACAGTCACAAAATCACAAGACAAATTACAGATGAGGAAGATCATTTGGCTCATCTTAATTTGTCTATTGTGAGAAATCCTAACATCTTTCCCCGATTGTAGCATCTAAAAATTTCTAAATTATTTCAGGCTTTTTGTTCACAATTCACCTAGCTTGGGTTGGATATACTCTTTTCCCAAATCAAGACGCTTTATAGGTAAGCGTGAACTTCCTATCCGTGTCTCAAGACTACTTTCAGTTCCATGTTTCTTACTTTTAGCTGGATACCTTCTGAAAATCCCTGTATATGACATCCATTGATCTTCCTTTATCCACCACCTTAGTGATTCCATCAAAGAATGCTATTGGGTTAGCAAGACCTAATTGAAACAATTCAATATAATGAGGGTGTGCCACTATCAAAATACTTTCTTAAAAATGTTATAAATATTACAGTTAACCTCAACACATGTTCTTCTGCTACATTTGTTTTTAAATAGTCACTGCTGGTAACTTACTTAGAGAAATGACTCGCTTTAATTACTGAACCAGATATTGAGGGATCTGAATTAACATGTACATTTGAAATAACGTAGTCTGAAGCATTCTTGGCTCACATCTATGTGCTACTTCAGCTGCTTCGGTTGTCAGGCTGATTAGCTGCTCCAAGCCTTTTTCCTGATGTCTTTTAAGGTACCAATGATTCGGCTGTTCAACAACTAGAACAAAAGTGAGGTCTGTTTGTAGCGCATGCTCAGCCTACATATATCTGAAAATTGCAATCTTGGTCCGACAACTGGTGTAGGCGAACCTTTGCTGTCAATGGCCAGCTGAGATTGCCCCGCCTCACTATTATTCTACTGCTGGCCACACATTTTTTCAGGCAAGAAATGGGCAGCCAGCTGTTGGAAATTGTAAAGGATACAATCTTGTATTCTGTTACTCCTGTGCCACCATGCCACCCTCAGTGATACACTTTATGATACAAGTTTAAATGTGCAAATAACTAAAGGTACAAACTTTTTTTGCGGGGTTGGGTGGAACTATGGTGTGATTCCAGAGAATGGTGGTGCGATTCACTCGGGAGGGGGAGTGGGATGACACTTCTTAGACCCGCCGTGTTATGCCAAAATGGAACTTTGGGGGCATGTCTGGGCTACCTGGGCTACCCCAGCAATTGTGCTCAACTTGACCTTTATCGGCCCAGCAAAATCTACCTCTAATGAGGTTCCGTTCTTGATCTCCTGAATGCCCCAAGCATGCGGAGTACAAAGGCTGGTCCATTGCTCCTTCAGTGGCATGTTAAACAAAATGTGTCCCCTTTTTCTTATGCCCTTTCGTAGTCTCAGGTACATCCCCAGTCCCCTTTGGAGCAGCAGGGTGCAATTCCGACTTTCTCCTCCCTAGTGGGGTGGGCACCTCTGTTGCATCACTATAGGCATAGGTGCCTGTTCGATTTTTCAAAAGATACTCCTAAGGGCAAAGTGGCAGGATAAGAGCCACTCTGTTAGTGACATTGTGGAATTTCTAGGCTTTTTTTAAAACTAATTTTATTAGCTTATATTTTGTTGATTAATACTGCTAAAGAGACTAGCTTGGAGTTGTTGTTTCTGTGCCAAAAATTAAGGTTCTAATCGCAGAATTTTTGTTTACAGATTTTATTAGAAGGAATCATTCAGACAACGCACACAATAATACAAAGGGTGCAGGAGACCTCAGAAGAACATAAGAAATAGGAGCAGGAGTAGGCCATACAGCCCTTTGAGCTTGCTGAACTTCTACATCAACTCCACTTTCCTGACAAATCTCCATAGTGCCCAAAAATATATTGATCTCAGTTTTGAATATGTTAATTGACTGAATATCCACATCCCTCTGGGGTGGAGAATTCCAAAGATTCACAACTCTATGAATAAATTTCTCCTCATCTCAGTCCTAATGGCCGACCCCTTATTCTGAGACTATAACCCCTACTTCTAGATTCTCCAGCCAAGGGAAACAGCCTCTCAGCATCTACCCTGTCAGGTTCTCTGAAAATTTTAGCCATTTCAATGAGATCATCTCTCATTCTTCTAAACTCGAGAGAATAAGTTAGTTACTGAGTTTGGTTGCAGGGCAATTAGCCCCCTGTGTCTTTAACGTCCTGACAATGGTCTCGCTTTTTATCCTCCGCTAAAAGGCCACTACATCTTATCCTCCATGACCTTCGCTCTTTGTTTATGTTAATTCACATCAACTCAGCATTCCCAAGAGTAGGTCTCATAACAAAAGCTGACCTTGCATGTATAGAAAAGATAAACTATATAGTGGTCAAACAGATGAATGTACCTCGAACTACAAGAGACTATCTTTTATGATGAAAGTCAGTACAGCTTTGCTGATTTGAGCTGATTATTTGACATTCTACAGATATCGTCAGATTCTGTAATAACTGTCTTTTAACAACAAAATGAACATAAAATAGATTCTTTAATAAAACTTTTCCTGCTACCATTTCTAACATATTTCATTACTCATATCAGGCAAGCATTTGCCACAAAGCAGCTTCCAGTTGTCTCTGATTTTGAAAGTTCAGAACACTTTGTTTGCATGTCACATTGCTTTTTACCTTGTATTTGTTTTTCATTTACTTGTGAATTACAGCACCTGGCAATAATGAACTTAAAATCAATGGATGGTAATGAATCTAGGCTGTAAAGTAATTTGGACCCACGTTTAATCAATTCTAAAGAAAATGTTTTCTTCTACAGGGGAGAGGATGTGCAGGTGGGTTCGGCTTCCTCCCACAAGAAAGAAGGCGGTATGTTAGTGAGATCCTTTTGAGGTGTTTTGAGAATGTGCCTGTCATGGTAGAATAGTTAGCATGCAGTGTATAAGATGTGAGGAAGTGAGGGTTGCAATTGTGGTGACTAAGTATGAGGAGGAAGAGGAATGAAGTGTGGTGCAGTGATTGCAGGAGAGTGGGGGCAGGGACCAATGTCAGTAATGAGGCTGGAGATGTAAGCAGAGTAAGAAAGCAAAAATCTGACTTTGACAACTATTGATTATTGAACTTCAATTGGCCATGTCCTAGGAGCTAAGCTCCTGGCATTGACCTCCCGTGACCTCTTCCTACTGGCGGTGGAGGTATTGCCGGCAATGTTCCCTCTAAACGCAGTAATGGGAAAGGTCTGACTCATTTATAATGAGCTGGCAGCACCAATTTCACGTGGTCCTTGAAACTACTTGAACAGGTATATGTAGTGAATGCCTGTTTTTAGACACAATCAAATGTCTAGGCCTCTGTCTTCATAAACTGTGATTCACCAGACAGTCTGACAGTTGTGCAGTATGCTGGAACCAACTGGACCACAGGCACAACATTACCAGTCAATTGGCTATCAAGGTCACTTTGGCCTTGAACTTTTTGGCTCGGACTCTTTCCAAGAAGTCACAGAAGACGTATGCAACATCAGTGAATCTGTAGTGCACAGATGCGTCGATGCCTTGTTTGTCAGAGCATGCAACTTCCTCAAATTGCCACAGACACCTGGCAACAGCATGACGGGGGACCTTTTCCAAATGGCAAGATTTGCCAAAGTCCAGGTTGTCATTGATGGCACCCATATGGCCATATGCAGATGATAGATGTATATTTATGAACCACAAGGGCTACTACTCCCATCGATATCAATTTCTTTCAATATGAAACTCGTCTGTAACCATCAGCACAAGAGTGTATATCAAAGCCCATTTCCCAGCCAGCTATGTGACAGTTTACTTTAAAATAGTCCACCATTTTCTCCTTATTTAACATAAAAAAAGGCCAAGTTGCCTCCTAGGAGACCAAGGTTATCCTTTGACCTCTGCGATAGCCATAAGAGACTGAAAAGCAGGACCTCAAAGGTAGTAATCTCCAGATTACTCCCGGTGCCACTTCCTAGTGAGTATAGAAATAGGAAGATAGAGCAGATGAATGCGTGGCTGGAAAGTTGGTGCAGGAGGGAGGGCTTTAGATACCTGAGGAATTAGGACTGTTTCTGAGGGAGGTGGGACCTTTACAAGCTGGACCACAACAAAGCTGGGATCAATATCCTCGCGGGGGGTGGGGTTTGCTAGTGCTGTTGGGGAGGGTTTAAACTAGCTTGGCAGGGGGATGGGAACCTAAGAATAGAGTCAGTAGGGAGGGAAGAAAAATTGGAATTGGAAAATAAAAATACAGAAAGTAAATTAGAAGGACTGAGGAAACAAGGGCTAGATAGTAGTCAACAAGGAGGTTTGCCTGTACTAAATGGTATAAACTTCAATGCAAGGAGTATAGCGAATAAGGCAGAGGAGCTGAGAGCACAGGTAGACATGTGGGAGTACAATATTATAGCTATTGCAGAGGCATGGCTAAAAGAGTATGGCAGCTCAACATTCCTGCTTACAGGATTTTCAGACGGGATAGAGAGAGGGGGCTAAAAAGGGAGGGGAGGTCGCAGTATTGATTAAAGAAACTATTACAGCTGTGAGGAGGGATGATATGTTAGAGGGATCATCAAACCAGGCCATATGGTTTAACTGAAAAACAAAAAAGGGGCGATCACACTGCTGGACGTGTACTATAGAAACCCAAACAGTGAGAGGGAAATAGAAGAGCAAATATGTAGGCAAATTTCTGACAAGTGCAAAAACTATCATCATCATTGGTAGTCCTTCAAAATCGAGGAAGACTTGCTTCCACTCTAAAAGTGAGTTCTTAGGTGACTGAAGAGTCCAATATGGGAATTACAGTCTCTGTGACAGATGGGACAGACGGTCGTTGAAGGAAAAGGTGGGTGGGACTGGTTTGCCGCACGCTCTTTCCGCTGCCTGCGCTTGTTTTCTGCATGCTCTCGGCGACGAGACTCAAGGTTCTCAGCGCCCTCCCGGATGCACTTCCTCCACTTAGGGCGGTCTTTGACCAGGGACTCCCAGGTGTCAGTGGGGATGTTGCATTTTATCAAGGAGGCTTTGAGGATGTCCTTGAAATGTTTCCTCTGCCCACCTGGGGCTCGCTTGCCATGTAGGAGTTGTGAGTAGAGCGCTTGCTTTGGGGGTCTTGTGTCAGGCATGCGAACAATGTGGCCCGTCCAATGGACCTGGTCGAGTGTCGTCAGTGCTTCGATGCTGGGGATGTTGGCCTGGTCGAGGACGCTAACATTGGTGCGTCTGTCCTCCCAGGGGATTTGCAGGATCTTATGGACACATTTTTGGTGGTATTTCTCCAGCAATTTGAGGTGTCTACTGTATATGGTCCACGTCTCTGAGCCATACAGGAGGGTGGGTATCACTATAGTCCTGTAGACCGTGAGCTTGGTGGCAGATTTGAAGGCCTGATCAAAGAACACTCTCTTCCTGAGGTGACCAAAGGCTCTGCTGGCGCACTGCAGGCGTTGTTGAACCTCATCGTCAATGTCTGTCCTTGCTGATAATAGGCTCCCGAGATATGGAAAGTGGTCCACGTTGTCCAGGGCCACACCATGGATCTTGATAACTGGGGGGGGGGGGGCAGTGCTGTGTGGTGGGGTCAGGTTGGTGGAGGATGTTATGTCTCAAATAAAGCAATGTGACTGAGTACTGTAGACTTGAGTAAGTGTGACCTGAGTCTCTTTATTCTGACTCCACAGTGCTGGCATAGCATGGGAGGCCTGCTTATATGTAGTGCTCCCAAGGGATGCGGGGATCCCTTGGGACTCCAACAGATGCGACCTCTGGTGGCGGTAGAATGCTGGTTACAAGGTGTTGCATACTTAACATCACTCCCCGCCCCCAAAGTCAATACTACACTTATTTACAGGGTGAGATGATCTGGGGCTTTCCGCTTCCGAGTCGATCATCTCGGTACAAACACAGGTGCAGGTGAGTTGGTTGGGCCTTCGCTGGGCTGCTGCACAGCTGGCCTTGCTGGGCTGCTGGGGATGATGAGTTCAGCTTCGTGGTCAACCGTGATGTCGGTTGCCACTTGTGTGTGTATCGGAGGGTCAAAGTTGGTGGTGTCCTCTTCAGGTTGCTCGTGGCTCTCTGTGAATTGCAGTTTGGTTTGGTCCAAATGCTTTCTGAAAGTTAGTCCATTTGCAAGTTTGACCTCAAACATCCTACTCCCTTCTTTGGCTACGACAGTGCCAGCAAGCCATTTGGGACAATGACCATAGTTGAGTACAAATACAGGGTCATTGACTTCAATATCGTGTGAAAAATTTGCATGATCATGGTACATGCTTTGTTGATGCCGCCTGCCCTCGACATGATCAAGGAGATCAGGGTGGACTAGAGAGAGCCTTGTTTTGAGTGCCCGTTTCATGAACAGTTCGGCAGGGAGAACCCCGGTGAGCGAGTGGAGTCTAGCTGAGCAGGACGCGGGACAGGTGGGTCTACAGGGAGCCTTCCAACACATGTTTCAAGCTTTGCTTGATGATTTGGACTGCCCGTTCTGCCTGGCCGTTAGATGCGGGCCTGAACGGGGCAGATGTGACGTGCTTGATCCCATTGCGGGTCATGAATTCCTTGAATTCAGCGCTGGTGAAGCACGGTCCATTGACGCTGACAAGGACATCAGGCAGGCCGTGCATGGCAAACATGGCTCGTAGGCTTTTGATGGTGGCAGTGGACGTGCTTACAGGTATTATTACACACTCAATCCATTTTGAATAAGCATTCACAACAACCAAAAACATTTTGCCTAGAAACGGGCCAGCAAAGTCAACGTGGATCCTAGACCACGGTTTGGAGGGCCATGACCACGAACTTAGTGGTGCCTCCCTGGGTGCATTGCTCAGTTGAGAGCAAGTGTTGCATTGGCGCACGCAAGACTCCAAATCTGAGTCGATGCCAGGCCACCACACATGGGATCTGGCTATAGCTTTCATCATTACTATGCCTGGGTGGATACTGTGTAGGTCGCGTATGAACGTTTCCCTGCCTTTCTTAGGCAAAACCATGGAATTACCCCACAAAAGACAGTCCGTCTGTATGGACATATAGAAACATAGAAAATAGGTGCAGGAGTAAGCCATTCGGCCCTTCGAGCCTGCACCGCCATTCAATAAGATCATGGCTGATCATTCACCTCAGTACCCCTTTCCTGCTTTCTCTCCATACCCCTTGATCCCTTCAGCCATAAGGACCATATCTAACTCCCTCTTGAATATATCCAATGAACTGGCATCAACAACTCTGCGGTAGGCAATTCCACAGGTTAACAACTCTCTGAGTGAAGAAGTTTCTCCTCATCTCAGTCCTAAATGGCCTACCCCTTATCCTAAGACTGTGTCCCCTGGTTCTGGACTTCCCCAACATTGGGAACAGTCTTCCCGCATCTAACCTGTCCCGCCCCGTCAGAATCTTATACGTTTCTATGAGATCCCCTCTCATCCTTCTAAACTCCAGTGTATAAAGGCCCAGTTGATCCAGTCTCTCCTCATATGTCAGTCCAGCCATCCCTGGAATCAGTCTGGTGAACCTTCGCTGCACTCACTCAATAGCAAGAACGTCCTTCCTCAGATTCGGAGACCAAAACTGAACACAATATTCCAGGTGAGACCTCACCAAGGCCCTGTACAATTGTAGTAAGACCTCCCTGCTCCAATACTCAAATCCGATAAACTATGAAGGCCACCATGCCATTTGTCTTCTTCACTGCCTGCTCTACCTGCATGCCAACTTTCAATGACTGATGAACCATGACACCCAGGGCTTGTTGCACCTCCCCTTTTCCTAATCTGCCGCAATTCAGATAATATTCTGCCTTCATGTTTTTGCCACCAAAGTGGATAACCTCTCATTTATCCACATTATACTGCATCTGCCATGCATTTGCCCACTCACCTAAGCTGTCCAAATCACCCTGCAATCTCTCAGCTTCCTCCTCACAGCTCACACCACCACCCAGTTTAGTGTCATCTGCAAATTTAGAGATATTTCACTCAATTCCTTCATTCAAATCATTAATATATATTTTAAAGAGCTGGGGTCCCAGCACTGAGCCCTGCGGCACTCCACTAGTCACTGCCTCCCATTCCGAAAAGGACCCGTTTATCCCGACTCTGCTTCCTGTCTGCCAACCAATTCTCTATCCACGCCAGTACATTACCCCCAATACCATGTGCTTTGATTTTGCACACCCATCTCTTATGCGGGATCTTGTCAAAGGTGTTTTGAAAGTCCAAATACACCACATCCACTGATTCTCCCTTCTCCACTCTACTAGTTACATCCTCAAAAAAATTCCAGAAGATTTGTCAAGCATGATTTCCCTTTCATAAATCCATGCTGACTTGGACCGATCCTATCACTGCTTTCCAAAGGCGCTGCTATTTCATCCTGAATAATTGATTCCAACATTTTCTCCACTTCCAATATCAGGCTAACTGGTCTATAATTACCTGTTTTCTCTCTCCCTCCTTTTTAAAAAAAGTGGTGTTACATTAGCTACCCTCCAGTCCATAGGAACTGATCCAGGGTCGATAGTCTGTTGGAAAATGATCACCAATGCATCCACTATTTCTAGGGCTACTTCCATAAGTACTCTGGGATGCAGACAATCAGGCCCCGGGGATTTATCAGCCTTCAATCCCATCAATTTCCCCAACACAATTTCCCACCTAATAAGGATATCTTTCAGTTCCTCCTTCTCCTAGTACATCCGGAAGGTTATTTGTGTCTTCCTTCGTGAAGACAGAACAAAAGTATTTGTTTATTTGTTCAATTGGTCTGCCATTTCTTTGTTCCCCATTATAAATTCACCTGAGTCTGACTGCATGGGACATACGTTTGTCTTCACTAATCTTTTTCTCTTCACATATCTACAGAAACTTTTGCAGTCAGTTTTTAATGTTCCTGGCAAGCTTCCTCTCATACTCTATTTCCCCCCTCCTAATTAAACCCTTTGTCCTCCTCTGCTGAATTCTAAATTTCTCCCAGTCCTCAGGTTTGCTGCTTTTTCTGGCCAATTTATATGCCTCTTCCTTAGATCTAACACTATCCTTAATTTCCCTTGTTAGCCACGGCTGAGCCACCTTCCGTTTTATTTTTACTTCAGACCGGGTTGTACAATTGTTGAAGTTCATCCATGTGATCTATAAATGTTTGCCATTGCCTATCCTCTGTCAACCCTTTAAGTATCATTTGCCAGTTTATTCTAGCCAATTCACGCCTCATGCCATCGAAGTTGGCTTTCCTTAAAGTTCAGGACCCTAGTTTCTGAATTAACTGTGTCACTCTCCATCTTAATAAAGAATTCTACCATATTATGGTCACTCTTCCCCAAGGGGCCTCGCACAACAAGATTGCTAATTAGTCCCTTCTCATTACACATCAACCAGTCTAGATGGCCAGCTCTCTAGTTGGTTCCTCGACATACTGGTCAAAAAACCATCCCTAATACACTCCAGGAAATTCTCCACCACCGCATTGCTACCAGTTTGGTTAGCCCAATCTATATGTAACTTAAAGTCGCCCATGGTAACTGCTGTACCTTTATTGCACACATCCCTTATTTTTTGTTTGATTCTGTCCCCAACCTCACTACTACTGTTTGGTGGTCTGTACACACTCCCACTAGCGTTTTCTGCGATTTGGTATTCCGTAGCTCCACCCATACAGATTCCACATCATCCAAGCTAATGTCCTTCCTTACTATTGCATTAATTTCCTCTTTAACCAGCAACGCCACCCCGCCTCCTTTTCCTTTCTGTCTATCCTTCCTAAATGTTGAATACCCCTGGATGTTGAGTTCCCAGCCTTGATCTCCGTGATGCCAATTACATCATATCCATTAACTGCTATCTGCGCAGTTAATTCGTCCACCTTATTCCGAATACTCCTCGCATTGAGGCACAGAGCCTTCAGTCTTGTCTTTTTAGCACACTTTTTCCCTTTAGAATTTTGCTGTAATGTGGCCCTTTTTGTTTTTTGCCTTGGGTTTCTCTCCCCTCCACTTTTTTATTCTCCTTTCTATCTTTTGCCTTTGTCTCCCTTTTATTTACCTCTGCCTCCCCCTGCCATATTAGTTTAACTCCTCCCGGACAGCACTAGCAAACACTTCCCCAGGACATTGGTTCCGTCTTTGCGCTGCTGGAACGGCTTGATTTCTTCATGCATCTCCGCTGGGAAGCTGGACCAGCTGCCAAGGAGGACACAGTTTTTTACAAGGGACAGTAAAGGATCCTGGCTGGTCCAGGTCCTGATCTGGTGGGCTGTAATGGGTGACTTTTCATTTTCAAACGCATCCATCACCAAGAACAAGTCTGCAGGCTGTGCCATTTCCACCCCGGTGTTGGGCAATGGTAGCTGACTGAGAGCATCAGCGCAGTTCTCTGTGCCTGGCCTATGGCGAATTACATAGTTATATGCAGACAGTGTGAGCGCCCATCTTTGGATGCAAGCAGAGGTATTGGTATTAATACCTTTGCTCTCTGAGAATAGTGAAATGAGCGGCTTATGGTCAATTTCTAACTCGAACTTAAGACCAAACAGATACTGGTGCATTTTTTTGCACCCAGTAAACGCATGCCAGAGCTCATTTTTCAATCATGCTGTAGGCCCTTTCGGCCTTGACAAACTCCTGGACACATAAGCGACCGGTTGCAATGGTCCCGATTGCTTGTTGTAACATACACCCGACCCCGTACGAAGACGCATTGCAAGCTAGCACTAAACGTTTATCTGAGTCATACAGAACAAGCAGTTTGTTGGAACATAACAGATTTCTTGCTTTCTCAAAAGCAGTCTCTTGTGATTTCCCTCATACGCAGTCATCTCCCTTGCGTAGCAACACATGTAGAGGTTCTAGCAAAGTGCTTAACCCGGGTAGGAAATTACCAAAATAATTCACGAGTCCCAGGAATGACCGCAGCTCCGTCATGTTCTGTGGTCTCGGCGCGTTCTTGATGGCCTCCGTCTTGGCGTCGGTGAGTCTGATGCAGTCTGCCGCAATTCTTCTCCCTAAGAACTCGACCTCTGGCGCCAGGAAAACATACTTCGAGTGTTTCAACCTGAGTCCCACACGATCTAGCCGACTTAGAACCTCTTCCAGGTTCTGCAAGTGTTCGGTGGTGTCTCAACCTGTGATCAATATGTCGTCCTGGAAAACCACGGTGCAAGGAACCGACTTTGAAAAATAGCTGCGGCCGATCGAATCCCAAATGGGCATCTATTGTAGATGAACAGACCTTTGTGCATGTTGATGCAGGTGAGGCCTTTCGAAGATTCCACCAACTCCTGCGTCTTGTAGGCCGAGGTCAGGTCCAACTTGGTGAACATCTTCCCTCCTGCCAGCATCACAAATAGGTTGTCAACCTTGGGTCGTGGGTACTGGTCCTGCAGCGAAAAATGGTTAATCGTTACTTTATAGTCCCCACAAATTCTGACCGTGCCATCGCCCTTGAGAACCGGAACAATCGGACTGGCCCACTCATTGAACTCAACCGGCACGATGATGCCCACTTTCTCTCGCATTATGTATGGCACCGCACGTGCCTTGTGGTGGATGGATCGTGTACCGGGAACCAAGTGGATCTGCACCTTCGCCCCAGAGAAATTTCTGATGCCTGGCTTAAACAACGACGGGAACTTGCTCAAAATCTGGACACATGAGGCGTCATCGATGGATGAAAGCGCTTGGATGTCGTCCCAGTTCCAGCGGATTTTTCCCAGCCAACTTCTACCGAACAGTGTGGGGCCATCTCCTGGTACAATCCATAGTGGTAGTTCGTGCACCGCTCCATCATAGGAGACTTTTACACGGATCAGCTCTTTCGTATAAGTTCTCAGCTTGTTATGAATAGGGCTTAGCTTGGGCCTTTGTGCCTTGTTGCACCACAGCCTCTCGAAGGCCTTTTTGCTCACGATAGACTGATTCACACCCGTGTCCAATTCCATGGATATTGGAATTCCGTTCAGTTCAACTTTTCACATGATCGGTGCACATTTCGTGGTGAAGGTGTGTACCCCGTACACTTCTGCCTCCTCGGTTCGAGTCTCTAGTTCAGTTTGATCCACCATGGATCGGTCTTCCTCTGCAATGTGATGGTTTGCAGGGTTTGCAGCTCATCTGCACATTCGCTGGAGGTGTCCCATTGTTCCAAGGCCTTTGCACGCATAGTGTTTGAAGTGGCATTGATGGGCTCGATAATCACCTCCGCAGCGCCAACAAGGTGTTAATTGCCTCGCATTCACACTTGATGGCGGACTCTAAGTCATCTGAGGTCATGCAGCTGCAGGCGTGTACGTTCTGCCATATGCATTCCTGCTTGAAAACGACGTTACTTTGTGTACAGTACTTGCCGATGCATCTTTATGCTGTGAAATTTGTTTGGTGTTATCGCTGGAGGACATAAATACCTGGGCTATCGTTATGGCTTTGCTCAGGTTCGGTGTTTCAACAGTCAATAGTTTGCGAAGGATAACCTCATGGCCAATGTCAAGCACAAAAAAGTCTCTTAGCATTTGCTCCAGGAATCCACCGAATTCATAATGTCCTGCAAGGCACCTCAGTTCGGCGATGTAGCTCGCCACTTCCTGGCCTTCAGACTGTTGACTTGTATAAAATCGATACCTTGCCATCATTCCGCTCTCCTTCTGATTTAGGTGCTCCCAGACCAGCGTACACAGTTCTTCATATGATTTGGCTGTTGGTTTCACTGGAACAAGAAGATTCTTCATGAAGCCATAGGTTGTTGCCCTGCAGACGGTGAGGAGGATCTGCCTTCATTTGGCAGCATTCTCATTCCCTTCCAGCTCGTTAGCAACAAAATATTTGTCGAGTCGCTCCACGAAGGCTTCCCAATTATCACTGTCTGAGAATTTCTCCAGAATACCAACAGTTTTCTGCATTTTCGCGTGATGGTTCGTTATCTATTACTCGTCACCAGTTGTTATGTCTCGAATAAAGCAATGTGACTGAGTACTGTAGACTTGAGTGAGTGTGACCTTAGTCTCTTTATTCTGACTCCAGAGTGCTGGCACAGCATGGGAGGCCTACTTATATGCAGTGCTCCCAATGGATGCTGGGATCCCTTGGGACTCCAACAGACGCGCCCTCTGGTGGCGGTAAAATGCTGGTTACAAGGTGTTGCCTACATAACAGAGGACCTTTGCCTTACGGATGTTTAGCGTAAGGCCCATGCTTTCGTATGCCTCAGTGATGATGTTGACTATGACTTGGAGTTCAGCCTTTGAATGTGCGCAGACACAATGTTATTCACTTACTGTAGTTTGACGACAGAGGTTGGGATGGTCTTGGATCTGGCCTGGAGACGATGAAGGTTGAATAGGTTCCCACTGGTTCTGTAGTTTAGTTCCACTCCAGCGGGGAACTTGTTGCATGTGAGGTGGAGCATTGCAGTGAGGAAGATTGAGAAGAGGGTTGGCGCGACGGATCCATTGGTCAGGATCATGGCTTGCATGTCGTCGTGGAGCAGGAGGAAGATGGTGACAAACTTTTGGGGGGAGCCGAAACGGAGGAGGACGCTCCATAGTCCCTGGCAGTTGACAGTGTCAAAGACCTTTGTAAGGTCAAAGAAGGCCATGTACAAGGGTTGGTGCTGTTCCCTGCATTCCCTTCATCCATCGGCAACCGGGCAAAAACTATAGGGCAGTAATAGTAGGAGATTTGAACTATCCTAATATTAACTGGGATCAAATTAGTGTGAAGGGCATAGAGGGTGCGGAATTCCTAAAATGCATTCGAGAGAACTTTTTTAGCCAGTATGTAGCAAGCCTAACATGGGAGGGGGCGGTTCTGGATTTGGTTTAGAGAATGAAGCTGGGCAGGTGAAAGGGATATTAGTGGGAGAGCATTTAGGTGCTAGTGACCATAATTCAGTTAGATTTAAGGTAGTTATGGAAAAGGAGAAGGATAGACCAGGAATAAAAGTTCTAAATTGGGGAAAAGCCAACTTTGCAAAGCTAAGAGGTGATTTAGCCATAGTGGACTGGAAACAGCTACTTGAAGGTAAATTAGTGTCGGAGCAGTGGGAGGTATTCAAGGAAGAGATCCGGAGGGTTCAGACAAAATATGTGCCTTTAAAGAAAAAGGGTGGGACTAACAAATCTAGAGCCCCCTGGATGTCTAGAGACATACAGGATAGGATAAAGAAAAAAGGGAGGCTTATGAAACCTACCGATGGCTAAATACTGCAGAATCTCTGGAGGAGTATAGAAAGTGCAGGGTTGAAATTAAGAAGGATATTAGGAAAGCAAAGAGAGCATGAAAAATTCTTGGCAAGTAAAATCAAGGAAAACCCAAAGGTGTTTTATAAATATATTAGGAGCAAGAGAATAACTAAAGGAAGGGTAGGGCCTATTAGAGTGCATGAGGGTAATCTGCGTGTGCAGGAGGGGGATGTGAGTATGGTTCTTAATGAATACTTTGCGTCTGTTTTCACAAAGGAGAGGAGTGATGCACACATTGCTATCTGGGAGGAGTGTAAAATATTAGATGAAATAAACATACTGAGAGAGGGGGTGTTAAGGTGTTTAGCAGCTTTGAAAGTGGGTAAGTCCCCAGGCCCAGATGAAATGTATCTCAGGTTGTTAAGCGAAGCAAAGGAGGAAATAGCAGAGGCTTTGACCATCATTTTCCAATTCTCGCTGGCTTCAAGTGTGGTGCCAGAAGACTGGAAGACTGCTAATGTACCTTTGTTTAAGAAGGGAGAAAGGGATACACAGAGTAATTACAGACCCTCCTAGTTACCTCCTCAAAAAAAGTCAGCCTAACCTCAGTGGTGGGAAAATTATTGGAAAAAATTCTGAAGGACAGGATAAATCTTCATTTAGAAAGACACGGATTAATCAAGGACAGTCAGCACGAATTTGTTAAGGGAAGGTCGTGTCTGACTAACCTGATTGAATTTTTTGAGGAGGTAACCAGGAGGGTCAATGAGGGTAGTGCATTTGATGTAGTGTATATGGATTTCAGCAAGGCTTTTGATAAAGTCCCACATGGCAGACTTATCGTGAAAGTAATAGCCAATGCGATCCATGGCAAAGTGGCAAATTGGATCCAAACTTGGCTCAAAGGCAGGAAGCAAAGGGTAATGATTGATGGGTGTTTTTGTGACTGGAAGGCTATTTCCAATGGGGTTACACAGGGCTCAGTACTAGGTCCCTTGCTTTTTGTGGTATACATCAATGATCTAGACTTGAATATAGGGGATATGATTAAGAAATTTGCAGATGATACTAAAATCAGCTGTGTGGTTGATAATGAAGAAAAAAGCTATAGACTGCAGGAAGATATCAATCAACTGGTCAGGTGGGCAGAGCAGTGGCAAATGGAATTTAATTCAGAGAAGTGTGAGGTAATGTATTTGAGGAGGGCTAACAAGGAAAGGGAATACACATTAAATGGTAGACACTGAGAAGTGTAGAGGAAGAAAGGGACCTTGGAGTGCATGTCCACAGATCCCTGAAGGTAGCAGGCCAGGTAGATAAGGTGGTTAAGAAGGCATATGGAATGCTTGCCTTTATTAGCTGAGGCATAGAATACAAGAGCAGGGGGGTTATGCTTGAACTGTATAAAACACTAGTTAGGCCACAGCTAGAGTACTGCGTGCAGTTCTGGTCACCGCATTACAGGAAGCACTGAAGAGGGTATAAAGGAGATTTACGAGGAGATGGCCAGGAGTGGAGAATTTAGCTATGAGGACAGATTGGATAGGCTGGGTTTGTTTTCTTTGGAACAGAGGAGGTTGAGGGGAGACCTCATTGAGGTGTATAAAATTATGAGGGGCCTAGATATAGTGGATAGAAAGGGCCTATTTCCCTTAGCAGAGGGGTCAACAACCAGGCGGTATAAAATTTAAAGTAATTGATGGAAGGTTTAGAGAGGATTTGAGGGGAAATTTCTTCACCCATAGGGGTGTGGGGGTCTGGAACTCATTGCCTGAAAGGGTGGTAGAGGCAGAAACCCTCACCACATTTAAAAAGTACTTGGATGTGCATTTGAAGTGCTGTAACTGACAGGATTACGGACCTAGAGTTGGAAAGTGGGATTAAGCTGGATAGCCTCTTATTGGCCGGCATGGACACGATGGGCCAAAATGGCTTCCTTCCCTGCTGTAAATTTCTATGATTCTATGATATAGAGCACACCAGTAGTCCAGACACCTTGACGGATCGGGGCACACCTTACTATACCGCCTGAACAAAGTCTTCAAGAGCATCGTAGTTTCCTTCATGCGGTACAAGTGCCATCCAACGAGGCATCTGGAGAAGAACAACCAATCACAGCAAAGAGATAACCAATACGAAAAGGAGGAATCAAAAAGATCCTATTATTAATTTACCTATGCAGGTTCTTACAGTGTACCTCAGGCTCTGTTAGATGAGACCTTAACCTAACATAGGAATTGTTAGACGGAAAAAGAACATGATTCAGCTAGTTCGCCTTCCACCCTCCTGATAGTCGGATAGATTATCAGATAGATGCCAGTGGAACAGCTTGGCTAGAGACGTGGCTAGTTCTGGAGCACGTCTTCAGCACAACAGCCGGGATGTCGTTGGAGCCCATAGGCTTTGCTGTATCCAGTGCGCTCAGCCTTTTCTTGATATCACGTGGAGTGAATCAAATTGGCTGAAGACTGGCTTCTGAGATGGTGGTAACCTTAGGAGGAGGCCGATATGGATTATCCACTTGGCACTTTTGGCTGAAGAAGGTTGTAAATGCTTCAGCCTTGTCTTTTGCACTCACATGCTAGGCTCATCCATCATTGAGAATGGGGATATTCGCCTCCTCCTGTTAGTTGTTTAATGGTCCACCAGCACTCATGACTGGATGTGGCAGGACTACAGAGCTCTAATCTGATCTGTTGGTTGTGGGATTGCTTAGACTTGTCTATAGCATGCTGCTTCCACTTTTTAGCATGCATGTGTTGCAACTTCCCCAGGTTGGCACCACATTTTTAGGTACGCCTGGTGCTGCTCCTGGCATGCTTTTCATTGAACCAGGGTTGGTCCCCTGGCTTGATGGTAAAGGTAGAGTGAGGGATCTGCCGGAACATAAGATTACAGATTGTGGTGGAATACAATTCTGCTGCTGCTGAAGGCCCAAGCGCCTCATGGATACCCAGTTTTGAGCTGCTAGATCTGTACTTAATCTATCCCATTTAGCATGGTGGTAGTGCCACACAACACGATGGATGGTGTCCTCACTGTGAAGACGGAACTTTGCCTCCACAATGACTGCGTGGTAATCGCTGCTACCAATGCTGTCATGGACAGATGCATCTGTGGCAGATAGATTGGTGAGGATGAGGTCAAGTAGGTTTTTCCCTCGTGTTGGTTCTCTCATCACCTGCTGCAGACCCAGTCTGGCAGCTATGTCCTTCAAGACTCGTCCAGCTCGGTCAGCAGTGGTGCTACTGAGTCAGCCTTGATGGACATTGAAGTCCCCCATCCATAGTATATTCTGTGCCCATGCTACTCTGCTTCTTCCAAGTGGTGATCAACATAGAGGAATACTGATTCATCAGCTGAGGGACGGCAGTAGGTGGTAATCAGCAAGTCTCCTTGCCCATGCTTGACTTGAAGCCATGAGACTTGATGGGATCCGGAGTCAATGTTGAGGACTCCCAGGGCCACTCCCTCCCGACTGTATACCTCTGTGCCGACACCCCTGGTGGGTCTGTCCTCCCGGTGGGACAGGACATACCCAGGGATAGTTACGGAGGAGTCTGGGACATTGGCTGAAAGGTATGATTCTGTGTGTATGACTATGTCAGGCTGTTGCTTTACTAGTCTATGGGACAGCTCTCCCAATTTTGGCACAAGTCCCCAGATATTGGTGAGAAGGACTTTGCAGAGTCGACTGGGCTGGGTGTGCCGTAGCTGGTGCTGAGGTCAATGCCGGGTGGTCCGTCCAGTTTTATTCTTATTATTGTTTTTAGAAGCAGTTGTGTACAACTGAGTGGCTTGCTAGGCCATTTCAGAGGGCAGTTAAGAGTCAACCACGTTGCTGTGGGTCTGGAGTCACATATAGGCCAGACCCTGTAAGGACGGCAGATTTTCTTCCCTAAAGGACATTAATGAACCAGATAGGTTTTTATGGCAATCAGGTAGTTTCATGGTCACCATTACTAATACTAGTACTGTTGTGCTGAAGACTTGTGCTCCAGAACTACCATGCCTCCAACCAAGCTGTTGCAGTATAGCTACAACACTGGCATCTCATCATCATCATGATCATAGGCAGTCCCTCGAAACGAGGATGACTTGCTTCCACGCCAAAAAAGGATAAGTTCACAGGTGTTCCAATGAAAGACCTAAAATTCCAGACCCTGCACGACATCCTGAAGGATGGAAGATGCCTGTGCGTGGATTTTTTTAACATGTGGTGGCCGTTTCACACCAGCCACCACACAGGCTTGACAGAGCTAGGTCTTGGTCCAGTGTCAAGGATTACCCAAGAAGACAATGTGGAAAGCTGCCCAAGTATGTCCTGTCGACAAAAAACAGGACAAATCCAATATGGCCAATTACAGATTCTTTGCATCCTCCACACAACTTGCTTTCCCACTTATCTTTGTATCATCAGCAAATTTGGCTACATTACACGCGGTCCCTTCATCCGAGTCATTAATATAGATTGTAAATAGTTGAGGCCCCAACACTGATCCAGAATCCAGGGAATTGTGGTAGATTACAACCAATGCATCCACTATCTCTGCAGCCACTTTTAGGGCTCTTGGATGCAAGCCATCGAATCCTGGGGACTTGTCCACCTTTAGTCCCATTAGTTTACCTAGTACTTTTTCTCTAGTGATAATAATTGTTTTAAATTTTCCCCCCCCTCAATAGCCCCTTGATTATTAATTATTGGGTTGCTTTTAGTGTCTTCTACCGTGAAGACCGATACAAATTATTTGTTCAAAGTCTCTGCCATTTCCCTGTTTCCTATTATTAATTTCACAGTCTCATCCTCTAAGGGACCAACACTTACTTTAGCTACTCTCTTCCTTTTTATATACCTGTAGAAGCTATTACTGTCTGTTTTATATTTCTTGCTAGTTTACTCATAATCATTATTATTTTTTTAGTCGTTCTTTGCTGGTTTCTATACATTTCCAAATTCTCTGGCCTTCCATTATTCTTCCAAACATTGTATGCCTTTGTTTTCAATTTGATACCATTCTTTACTTAGTTAGCCACGGATAGTTCATCTTTCTCTTAGTGTCTTTCTCACAGAAATATATCTTTCCTGAGAGTTATGAAATATCTCTCTGCCACTGTTCATCTACCGTCTTACCCTTTAACCTATTTCCCCAGTTCACTTTAGCCTTTATACCTTTCTAATTGCCTCTATTTAAGTTCAGGATACTAGTTTGAGACCTAGCTTTCTCACCCTCAAACTGAATTTGAAATTCTACCATGCTATGATCAGAGGATCCTTTACTATGAGATCATTAATTAATCCAGTCTCATTACACATTACCAGATCTAAAATATTCTTCTCCCTGGTTGGTTCCACAACGTATTGTTCTAAGAAACCATCCGAATACACTCGATGAACTCTTCCTCAAGGCTACCTTTGCCAATTTGATTTGTCCAATCATTATGAAGATTAAAAACACCCATGATTATTGCCGTACCTTTCTTTTTTGATTTATACCCTGTCCTACAGAATAGCTACTGTTAGGGGTCCTGTAGGCTACTCCCACCAGTGACTTCTTTCCCTTATTATTTCTTATCTCCACCCAAACTGATTCTACATCTTGATCTTCTGAGCCGATATCATTTCTCACTACTGCACTGATGTCATCCTTTATTAACAGAGCTACCTCACCTCCTTTTCCTTTCTGCCTATCCTTCCAAAATGTCAAATAAGCCTGAATATTTAGTTCCCAGTCTTAATCACCTTGCAAACGCGTCTCTATAATGGCTATCAGATCATATCCATTTATTTCTATTTGTGCCGTCAACTCATCTATCTTGTTACGAATGCTGCGTGCATTCAGATAAAGAGCTTTTAATTTTGTCTTTTTACCATGTTTCCCTATTCTGACCCCACTTTCTGATGCACTCTTATGTTTATACGCTCTGGTTATCATTACCCCTTTCGCTACTGTAGTGTCCTTACACACTACTATAAATTCACATGAGGCACATTCTGCAGACAAGGTCACTCTGTGACCTGAACCTTTATTCACAGGACCAACAGGTGATGACCGTGCGTGGGACCTCCCTTTATATACCTGGATGACCAGGTGAGGAGTGTCTCCTACAAGTTCACCCCCTGTGGTCAAGGTGTGCATTTCTTAGGTGTATACAGTATGCAGTATTGTTATGAAGATTACAGTTACATGAAGGTTACATACATGACATCAACACCCCCCCCCAACGTCTTATGGGGTCAAAGATTAAGTCTCGTGGAGCGCCACAGTTGGGGCTCTGGTTGTTGAGCCTTGGCATGCGTCTCTGTCACCTGTGGTGATTCCGGCTTGTCCGGGCTGGCCGCAGGGACTGTGCAGGCTGCTGAATGTTCTTGTTGCTCATTCACTGGCAGTGGTGTGGGCAACATCTCATGATCTTCCTCAGGTTCCTCAGTGTCCATGCTGAACCTTTTTTTTACTTGGTCCAGATGCTTGCGGCATATCTGTCCATTGTTAAGTCTGACCACTATGATCCTATTTCCCTCTTTGCCAATTACAGGACCCTCAAGCCACTTGGGCCCCAAAGCGTGATTAAGAACAAATACAGGGTCATCGATTTCTATACATCCCCCCTTTGAGTTACGGTCATGGCACTCATTTTGGGACTGGCGCTTGCCCTCAACAATGTCTGACAGGACAGGATGAATGAGGGACAGCCGAGTTTTAAGTGTACGTTTCATGAGTAGTTCCGCGGGTGGGACTCCCGTGAGCGAATGCGGTCGGGACCTATAGGCCAGCAGGAGGCGCAATAGGCGGCATTGAAGGGAGGGTCCTTGAATCGGGAGCTTGCCCTGTTTTATGATTTGGACCGCACATTCCGCCTGGCCATTGGAAGCCGGCTTGAACGGTGCCGTCCTGACATGTTTGATGCCATTACCCCACATGAACTCCCGGAATTCATAGCTAGTGAAACACGGGCCATTGTCGCTAACTAGGATGTCCAGCAAGCCGTGGGTCGCAAAAACCGTACGTAGACTCTCCACAGTGGTGGATGTCGTGCACTAATTCAATATGATGCACTCGATCCATTTCGAGTACGCATCAACAACAATAAGGAACATTTTTCCCATGAACTGGCCCACGTAGTCTACGTGAATATGTGACCACGGCCTGGTGGGCCAGGGCCACGGGCTGAGCGGGGCCTCCCTGGGGGCATTACCCAGCTGGGCACATGTCGTGCACCTGCGAACACAGTGTTCCAGATCTGAGTCAATTCCCGGCCACCATACTCGCTGTGGAGTTCCCTGATGAATGCTTCCCTTCCCTTCTGGGGCATGATTACCCAGCTGCCCCATAGCAGGCAGTCGGCTTGGATGGAGAGCTCATCCATCCATCTGTGAAATGGTCTGACCTCCTCGGGGCATGCTCAGTGTGCGGGCGCCCAATCCCCAGTCAGGTCACATTTCTTAATCAAGGATAGGAGGGGATCTCTGTTTGTCCAGATTTTGATCTGGTGGGCTGTGATGGGGGAGCCTGCGCTGTCAAAGGCATCGACAGCCATGACCATCTCAGCACTTTGCTCCGCTGCTCCCTCAGTGGTGGCCAGTGGAAGTCTGCTGAGCGCGTCAGCGCAATTTTCGGTGCCTGGCCGGTGCCATATGGTGTAGTCACACGCAGCCAGCGTGAGAGCCCATCACTGTATGCGAGCTGACGCATTGGCATTGACAGCTTTGCTGTCTGACAACAGGGATGTTAACGGCTTGTGGTCCGTTTCTAACTCGAACCTTCTGCCAAAAAGGTTCTTTTTCACCCCGTAGACATATACGAGTGCTTCCTTTTCAACCATCCCATATCCCCGTTCAGCTTGGGAGAGTGACCTGGAGGTATAAGCCATAGGTTAGAATTGGCTCTCATCATTACTCTGCTGCAACATGCACCCAACCCCATAGAATGATGCATCACATGTCAAAACCAATTTCTTACAGGGGTTGTACAGAGTCAACAGCTTATTAGAACAAAGCAGGTTCCTCGCCCGATTGAAAGCCCGTTCCTGACAGTCCCCCCAAAACCAATCGCAACCCTTACAATGTGCTTAAGCTCGGCAGAAAGTTCCCGAAATAGTTCAAGAGTCCCAGAAATTAACGCAACTCCGATGTGTTGCCGGGCCTGGGCGCACGACGAATCGCCTCCGTTTTGGATTCGGTAGGCCGGATCCCGTCTGAGGCATCCCTCCTGCCCAAAAACTCGACCTCTGGGGCCAAAAACACACACTTGGACTTCTTTAGTCGCAGGCCTGCCCGGTCCAGTCGGCGTAGCACCTCCTCCAGGGTTCTTGACCCGTGATAAGGATGTCGTCCTGAAATATGATTGTTCCAGGGATGGATTTGAGCAGGCTTTCCATGTTCCTTTGAAAGATAGCGGCTGCTGAACGAATGCCAAACGGACACCTGTTGTAGACAAACAGCCCCTTGTGCATGGTGATGGTTGTCAGTAGCTTGGATTCTTCGGCCAGTTCCTGGTCATGTAGGCTGAAATGAGGTCCAACTTGGTGAACAGCTTGCCATCTGCCAGTGTGGCAAAAAGATCCTCCGCTCTCAGAAGCGGGTATTGGTCTTGTAATGACACTCGGTTGATAGAGGCCTTGTAGTCGCCACAGATCCTGACCGAGCCATCCGTTTTTAGGACAGGGACGATGGGGCTTGCCCAGTCGCTGAATTCAACAGGCGAAATTATGCCCTCTCTTAGCAACCTGTCCAACTCACTCTCAATTTTCTCCCGCATCACATACGGCACAGCTCTGGCTTTGTAGTGCACTGGTCTGGCGTCCGGGGTGATGCGTATCACTACTTTGGTGCCTTTGAAAGTCCCGACACCAGGTTGAAATAGTGACTCAAATTTCTGTAGGACCTGTGAGCATGAACTTTGCTCCATAGATGAAATGGCGTGCACATCCCCCCATTTCCAGTTCATCTTGGCTAGCCAGCTCCTCCCCAAAAGCATGGGACCATTTCCTGGGACAATCCAGAGTGGCAGCCGGTTCTCTGATCCATTATGTGTGACCACCAACATTGCACTGCCTAGCACTGGGATGATCTCTTTGGTGTACGTCCGTAATTGCGTGTCAATGCGTTCTAGTTTTGGTCTGCTAGCTCTGAGTGGCCATAGTTTCTTGAATTGTTGGACACTCATAAGTGACTGGCTGGCCCCTGTGTCCAGCTCCATGCATACCCCGTTTAATAGGACTTTCATCATCATAGGTGGCGTTTTGGTATATGAGCTGTGGATGTTTGCCACGTGAACCTGCTGAACTTCAGCGTCCATTGCTTTGTCCCAAGCATCAACCTGCCTTGCAGACCCCTCTTCTGGTTCATCTGCCTCGTAAATTAGCCTTGCTGCGGGCTTCCTGCACATTCTGGCTAAATGTCCATTGAAGTTACAATTTCTACAGATAAATTGTTGAAGCCTACAGGTTTTTGCAGCATGTCTGCCTCCGCACCTCCAGCATGAGCTGAGATCATTGTGAACAAAAGGGCTGTTACCAGGCATTCCTCTCTGATTGTCTCTTTGATTACTCTTGAACACTCTGTTAATGGGTGTCAATGGCCCCATCCCGGGACGCATTGTCCACTGTGATGGCGTAAATGTCCATTCAACCTGCCATTGTCTCTGTTGAGGACCCACTCTGGAGTCTGTTGCTGCCTGGGTGGTGTCGAATTGCCCTTGCCTGCCTGCGGGTTCTGAGTCGCGTTTACAATGTTAACACCCTGATCCATCGCCACGTTGGAAGGAGAGTTGCGTGCGTATATTATCTTGGTTCCCTCCTCCCCCGCCATGAAGGTCTGAGCCATCAACGCCGCCGCTTCCAAGGTCAAGTCCTTGGTCTCAATTAGCTTTCTGAAAATCCCGGCATGACCAATGCCCTCAATAAAGAAATCCCTTAACATCTCCCCCCTGCAGGCGTCTGTGAACTTACAGAGGCTGGCCAAGCGCCGAAGGTCCGCAATGAAGTCCAGTATGCTCTGTCCTTCCCGACGTCGGTGTTTATAGAATCGGTGTCGGGCCACGTGTATACTGCTCGCCGTTTTGAGGTGCTCACCGATCAGTTTGCTGAGCTCTTCAAAGGTTTTGTCCGCCGGTTTCTCGGGTGCGAACAGGTTTTTCATCAGCGCGTACGTCTTAGGTCCACAGCTGGTCAGTAGATGCGCCCTTCGCTTGTCAGCCACTGCATCTCCCAGCCAGTCCTTCATGACAAAGCTCTGCTGGAGCCTCTCAATTAAATCATCCCAGTCCTCACCAACGCAGTACTGTTCTTCTGTGCTTCCAGTGGCCATTCTCGTGAGTCGTTGATTCCCGTTTCTCGTCGACAAATGTAGTGTCCTTACACACTACTATAAATTCATGTAGTCAAGGTGTGCATTTCTTTAGGTGCATACAATATGCAGTGTTGTTGTGAAGGTTACAGTTGCATGAAGGTTACATACATGATAGCTACCTTGCACTATCAGGGTAGCAATAGTAGTAATGATATGAGATCAGAATCCCAATCAGAATTTTTAATAGTTCAGAAGACAAACTTTTTGTCATTGATATTGAAACTTTTTTTTTCCGTAACTCTTATTCATATTAAAATCTCTAATTTTTTCAAAACATTGATGAAACTTTGTGGAAATCACAACACTGCAGGAAACCAATTAGGAACACCACAAATTAGACAACAGATCACAATCCTTGAATATCACAAGGGTTGAACAGTTCCTTCCTTTGACAGTATGGAGTTAGCTGCAGGTCTCAATAACTTACCGACCAGCTCAACATCAATATTCAGATTTAAGCTGTTGCTAGATAAGCAGATAAATCAATGTGCAGACATTTACTCCAGCAGCAGTGCCATGAAAGATCAACTAGTTTAAAATTGTAATCTCACAACTAACAAGATGCTTAAAAGACTAAGAGATCAGCAGAAATTAAAAGCTTGTGGGACCTCGTGGCAGATTCCTGGTTTATATCCACTGGGAGTATGCGGAGGGTGTGGAAATTGATTCCCAGCTTCTGTCAAGGCCTGTTTTGGGTGGAACCGCTATCCCCTACCTTCCCCCAAACATGGCTCATGATGTCAGAGGGGACAGGGCCCGGGGGAGGGAATTTTCACGCTGGCAACTTTCTTGTCCCTCGCCACGTTTCTGCCAAGTACACTGTACACCAGGCAAAAGAAATGTCATCTGGTGCTCTGGCAGCTGAACTAGCAGCTGGCCAGCATTGCATTTCCTGTCCTCCTCTGCCTTCTAGAGGGTATCAAGATGCACCAATATTGGTGTGGGCGTCCATCAGTAATATTTGAATTCAGTGACCTCACCACATACCTTGCTAAAGCCAGGGTTGGAGGTTACCCACAGATATTCCCTGGCACTTATGCTGGTGATGGAGTCAGTTCCACATATTTTCTGGGCCCAGTTACTGTATTCTAGGTATTTTGTGTTATTACTAAAAAAATTGAGTTTCAATTTCCTCTCTTCCCCCACAAAAACATTTCAGAACTGAATTGTTTTTGCATAATACTGACACAACATTGATATTTCTTCACCCCGCCCCCTTCCGAGACTTCCCACAGGTGGTAAGTACGTTCGCTGTGTCTGGGTCCCTAGTAACATTACTTGGAACCAACCATCAAGAGATGGTGGCAACAGCAACCAAGGGACAAATCTCTTTTGGATAATCTCCCTCCTCAGATAAGGAATATCTGAATTCTATTTTGTATCTCTTCACATCAGCATGGCTGAGATTAGAAACTGCTAACAGGGCAATATGTGGACCTCTGATTTTCAAAGCAGTCACCTAATTATTGGCTTCAGAAATGAAACTGTTATGTATAGAAGAACTCCATGAGGTTGAGCACTGTGAGCTAAATTTAGTGTGACCTTAGTCTTCTTTATTACAACTCCACAGTGCCTAAACAACATGGCAGCCAACCTTTTATACTGGCCCTGCACGTGTGTGCAGGTGACCATTGGGACTGCAACAGTCGCGCCCTCTGGTGGCAAGTATTATATAGTTACATACATATCATCACTCCCCCCCCCCAAAGTCTTCGGTACAAGTTATTTGCAAGTGGAGGCGATCTGGAGCCCTTCGCTCCCTGGTTGATCGTCTAAGTTCAAATCCTGGCCTGTGTGAGTTGACCGGACCATTGCTGCACTGCACCACGGCTGGTCTGACCGGACTGTCAGGAATGGTGGATTCATCCTCGTGATTGACAACGAGGTCGATTGCTGGTTGGGTGTGTGTTGGTGGATCGTCGATGGTGATGTCCTCTTCAAGTAGTTCCTGGTTGTCAGTAAATCGCATTTTGGTCTGATCTAAATGCTTTCTGCACGTTTGGTCATTTAACAGTTTGATTATAAACACCCTATTCCCTTCCTTGGCCAAAACAGTGCCAGCAACCCACTTGGGACCATGACCGTAATTCAGGACAAACACAGAGTCGTTAACATCAATGTCACGTGAAACAGCCGCGCGATCGTGGTACATGTTCTGCCAGTGTCGCCGGGTTTCCACGTGATCATTAAGATCCAGGTGGACTAGGGAGAGCCTGGTTTTGAGGGCTCTGTTCATTAACAATTCTGCCGGGGGAACCCTGGTAAGCGAGTGGGTTCACGTCTGGTAACTGAGAGAATGCAAGACAAGCGGGTCTGCAGGAAGCCATCCGTCACACGTTTCATGCTCTGCTTGATTGTTTGGACTGCCCGCTCCGCTTGACCATTAGATGCGGGCTTAAACAGAGCAGACCTGACATGCTTGATGCCATTGCGGGTCATAAACTCGTTGAATTCCGAGCTGGTGAAACACGGGGTCCATTGTCGCTGACAAAGACTTCAGGCAAGCCATGGGTGGCGAACATGGCCCGGAGGCTTTCAATGGTGGCTGTGGATGAGCTGGATGACATGATTACCCATTCAATCAATTTGGAGTAAGCGTCCACAACTACTAAAAACATCTTTCCTAGAAAGGGGCCGGCAAAATCTACGTGGATCCTGGACCATGGTTTGGAGGGCCATGACCAGACTCAGTGGAGCCTCCCTTGGTACATTGCTTAGTTGCCAGCACGTGTTGCACTGATGCACGCATGACTCCAAGTCCGAGTCAATGCCGGGCCACCAAACATGCGACCTGCCAATTGCCTTCATCATGACAATGCTTGGGTGAGTACTGTGTAGGTCACGTATAAACGTTTCCCTGCCTTTTTTTGGCAAAACCATGCAATTACCTCATAAGAGACAATCCGACTGGATGGACATTTCATCTTTGCTTCGGTGAAACGACTTAATCTCATCTTGCATTTTCCCGGGAACGGCCGACCAGTTCCCATTTAGGACACAACTCTTTACTAATGATAGCACAGGATCCTGGCTGGTCCAGGTACTGATCTGGCGAGCTGTGACGGGTGACCCCTCACTCTCAAAAGCATCCATGGCCAGTAGCAAGTCTGCGGGCTGTGCCATTTCAATCCCAGTGGTGGGTAATGGTAGCCGGCTGAGAGCATCGGCACAGTTTTCAGTGCCTGGTCTGTGGCGTATAACATAGTCATAAGCGGATAATGTTAGTGCCCACCTTTGGATGCGGGATGAAGCATTGGTATTTATACCTTTGCTCTCTGAAAATAGCGAACGAGCGGTTTGTGGTCAGTTTCAAGCTCAAACTGAAGTGCAAGTAGGTATTGGTGCATTTTCTTAACACATGCTAACGCCTCTTTCTCGACCATACTATAGGCTCTCTCAGCCTTAGACAGACATCTAAATGCATATGCAACTGGTTGGAGGTTGCCCGATACATTGGCTTGCTGTAACACAGAGCCGACCCCGTACGATGAGGCATCACAAGCTAGCACTAAACGTTTACATGGGTCATAGTGTACAAGTAACTTTGAACATAGCAGGTTCCTGGCCTTCTCAAAGGCTGTGTCTTGAGATTTGCCCCAAACCCAGTCATCACCCTTACGTAGCAACATGTGCAAAGGTTCTAACAACATGCTCAACCCAGGTGGAAAGTTACCGAAATAGTTGAGGAGCCCAGGAACGAACACAGCTCCGTCACATTCTGTGATCTGGATGCATTCTTGATGGCCTCTATCTTTGAGTCTGTGGGCCTGATGCCGTCTGCTGCAATCTTTCTCCTCAAAAATTCGATTTCTGGCACCAGGAAAACATACTTTGAGCGTTTCAGTCTGAGTCCCACACTGTCTAGGCGACTTAGAACCTCTTCCAGGTTGTGTCACGACCAATGATCAGGATGTCGTCTTGAAACACAACGGTGTGTGGAATAGATTTCAGCAAACTCTCCATGTTTCTCTGGAAAATGAATTCCGAGCGAATTCCGAAAGGGCACCTGTGGTATATAAACAGCTCTTTGTGTGTGTTGATGCACGTCAGTCTTTTCGAAGATTCAGCCAGCTCCTGTGTCATGTAGGTGAACGACTTCCCCCCGCGCTAACGTTGCGAACAGGTCATCCGCCTTGGGCAGCGGGTACTGGTCCTGTAGTGAGACTCAGTTAATCGTTACCTTGTAGTCTCCGCAGATTCTTACCGTGCCATCGCTTTTCAACACCGGAACAATTGGACTGGCCCACTCGTTGAACTCAACTGGCGATACGATTCCTTCGCGTTGGAGTCTGTCCAGGTCGATCTCGACTTTCTCCCTCATCAAGTACAAAACCGCCCGAGCTTTGTGATGGACGGGCCGTGCATCGGGGCATAGATGGATCTGTACCTTGGCACCTGTGAAGTTGCCGATGCCTGGCTCGAATAGCAAGGGGAACTTGCTCAGCACTTGAGCACACAAGGAGCCATCCACTGAAGATAGTGATTTGATGTTCCCAATTGCATCTAATCTTTTCAAGCTAGCTTCTGCCGAACAGCATTGAGCCATTGCCTGGAACAATCCACAATGATAGGTCATGCACAGCTCCATCATACGATAGCTTCACTGCTGCACTTCGAATGACTGGTATAAACTCTTTGGTGTAGGTATGCAGCTTTGCATTAATCGGACTCAGTTTGGGCCTTTGTGCTTTATTGCCCCACAGTTTCTCGAAAGCCTTCGGCTCATTATTGACTGTCTTGCACCCGTGTCCAACTCCATGGATATTGGAACTCTATTTAATTTGACTTTCAGCATTATAGGAGGGCTCTTGGTGGTGAAGGTATGTACCCCATACACCTCTTTCTCGGGTTGAGTTGCCTGTGCTGCGTGATCCACGCCAGATCGATCATCCTCTGCCACGTGGTATGTCGCAGCATGTTTGCACATTCGCTAGAGGTGCCACATCGTTGCACAGCCTTTGCACCCGTAGTGCTTGAATCGACATTGATGGGCCCGATGATTCCCCCTGCAGCGCCAACATGCTGGTGGACTCTGAGTCATCACAGGCCTTGCAGCCGCAGACGTATAGGTCCTGCCATATGCAGTTCAGCCTGCTAGTGACGTCATTTTATGCACAGTACTTGCCGGTGAGCTTCGATGTTGAGAAGATATCTGTTTGGTGTTATCGTCCGTGGCCATGCATGCCTGGGCGATCACAATGGCCCTGCTCAGGTCTAGGGTTTCGGCAGCCAGCAGCTTTTGAAGAATGACCTCATGGCTGATGCCCAGCACGAAAAAGTCCCACAGCATTTGCCGTAACCCAGCTCCAAAATCGCAAGGTCCATCGAGGCGTCTCAGGTCGGCGACATAATCCGCCACGTCCTGGCCCCTGGAGCAATGGTGCGTGTAAAAATGATAACTGGCCATGAGGATACTCTCCTTTGGCTTGAGGTGGTCCTGTGCACAACTCTGTATATTTCTTCTCCGTTGGTTTTGTTGGTGCGAGCAGATTCTTGATGAGGCCGTATATTTTAGGCCCACAGACGGTGAGGAAAACTGCCCTGCACTTGCCGCGTTAGTGTCTCCTTCCAGCTCGTTGGCCATGAAGTACTGGTCGAGACGCTCAACGAAGGATCCCAATCATCACCCTCTACGAATCTCTCTAATATTCTACTGGCAGCCATGATTGCGTGAAGGTTTGTATTCTGTTACTCGTCGCCAATTGTTGTGTACAGAACTCCAAGAGGCTGAGTACTGTGAGCTAAACTTAGTGTGACCTTAGTCTTTTTTATTACAACTCCAGAGTGCCTAAACAACATGGCAGCCAACCTTTTATACTGGCCCTGCACGTGTGTGCAGGTGACCATTAGGACTCCAACAGTCGTGCCCTCTGTTGGCAAGTATTACATAGTTACATACATAACAGAAACATACATGAAAGCTATGCTCCTGGTGCTTTTATTCCTACTGTCTACTACGGCTTGCTTGGTTTTCCCTCTCACAAGTTGTAACAACAATGTTTATCTCATCATTGTCATCATAGGAGGTCCCTCGAACGAGGATGACTTGCTTCCACATGAGTTCACAGATGTTTCAATGAAGGACCCGATGTTCCAGTCCTGAACTCCAATTGAAGGGCTGGAAGATGCCTGTGCGTGGAATTTTTTAACGTGTGGTGACCGTTGCACATCAGCCACCACAAAACATTCGCCGCACCTTCGCCATGATCTCCTGCCACACCTCATTTCCTTATTAAATATATTAGTGACTATGTTATATTATCTATAGACAGCTGAGTCACTGCAGTCCAGAGCGACATTGTTTTGTTGGGATGCTGCATTACCATTTAGTTTGAATCACATTGTGGTTTTACCTAACAAACTTCCCAGAATGCTAACAAGTAGTAGAGACTTAGCTGCACAACTCATGTAATTATATTTCTCTGGCAACAGGAAAACCATTCTTATGTTCGCATGGCATATGCAAGTGTTCTTTAACCGTTTTGTGCATTTGTTGGTAAAATGGTAAGATGAAAAGCAGAGTGTGTCAGTGTTTTTTGATCACTGTGTGTGCTTCACTTCCTTTGTTACTGCTTATTATTTATCTACTAAAATGGTTCGTAACATGGGTGGAAACTCTGGACCTCAGCATCATGGAAACACCAGCAGCAGGGAGAGGGGAGCTTTTTTTTTATTCGTTCAAGGGATGTGGGCGTCGCCGGCAAGGCCAGCATTTATTGCCCATCATAATTGCCCTTGAGAAGATGGTGGTGAGCCGCCTTCTTAAACCGCTGCAGTCCGTTAGGTGCTGTTAGGGAGGAAGTTCCAGGATTTTGACCCAGCAATGATGGCGATATACTTCAAAGTCAGGATGGTGTGTGACTTGGAGGAGAACATGGAGGTGGTGATGCTCCCATGTGCGTTTTGCCCTTGTCCTTCTAGGTGGTAGAAATCACAGGGTTGGGAGGTGCTACCGAACAAGTCTTGGCGAGTTGCTACTGTGCATCTTGTAGATGGTACACATTGCAGCCATGGTAAGTCAATGATGGAGGGAGTGAATGTTTAAGGTTGTATATGCCAATCAAGTGGGCTGCTTTGTCCTGGATGGTGTCGAGCTTCTTGAGTGTTGTTGGAGCTGCACTCATCCAGGCAAGTGGAAAGTATTCCGTCACAATCCTGACTTGTGCCTTGTAAATGGTGGAAAGGCTTTGGGGAGTCAGGAGGTGAGACACTCGCCACAGAATATCCAGTCTCTGACCTACTTGTTGCCACAGTATTTATGTGGCTGGTCCAGTTAAGTTTCTGACCAGTAGTGACCCCCAAGATGTTGATGGTAAGGGCTTCGACGATGGTAGTGCCGTTGAATGTCAACTCCTCAAATAATGGAACAGTCCATGCCCGCATGCAGCAAGACCTAGACGACATTCAAGCTTGGCCTGATAAGTGGCAAATAACATTCGCGCCACACAAGTGCCAGGCAATAACTATCTCCAACAACCGAGCGTCTAACCTCCATCCCTTGACATTCAACTGCATTACCTTCGACAAATCGCTCACCATCAACATCCTGGGGGTCATCATTGACTAGAAACTTAACTGGACCAGCCACATAAATACCGTGGCAACAAGAACAAGTCAGAGGCTGGGTATTCTGCGGCGAGTGTCTCACCTTCTTGGAAGTATATTGCCGTTCTTCATCATCGCTGGTTCAAAATTCTGGAACTCCCTCCCTTACAGCATTATGGGAGTACCTTCAGCAGAAGGACCGCAGCGGTTGAAGAAGGTAGCTCACCACCATCTTCTCAAAGGAAATTAGGGATGGCCAATAAATGCTGGCCTTTCCAGTGATTCCCACATCCCAGGAACAAATTTTAAAAAATAGTCGCATGATACATCAAAATGTGAGTTGTTGCTGATCATGGCAATCAATCTCTAACAATTAGTCTACAGCAGACGCAGACATAAAGTGAGAAAAACCCCTAGTGGTGGAAAGTTTTGGAAACCATTGGTCCAACGCCACATATTCCTCCCAAGCATGCTACACTTAGCGTATCTCAAATTACTCAAATACTGTATCCCAAAATATTGGGCTCAATTTTCCACGGTCATTTGCACCTTTTTTTTGGCGCACACTTTTTTTTGGCGTATTTATTTTTTTCCAAGTTTCCCCCTGCGATGTGTGCCGGCGTAACTGACTTAGTTACGATTTTTCTAGGCCCGTTTTTTTGACGTCATAGAGGACATTCCCTCATGTCTGCATCAGTTTTAAAAATTTTCACAGTTTGGCCACATTTTTTCCTCCTAGGTCGGCGTATCTGGCCATTCCTGAGAAACCTTCTGGGCACTTCAGAAAACCAGCGCACATTGAGAAATCGGCGCTGAAAGACGCCATTGTTTTTAAATGGAAGATTTTGGAGGGAGTCAAGAACACTGTAAAAATCAATAATAAAATTCAACTTTTTTTACCTGTCAATGTAGTAAATGTAATTTTGTTGGATTTCAGAAGTTTTCTCATTTTTTTTACTCACTCACACGCCACCACCGAACGTCTTGAAGCAGGGTTGGAGGGTTGTAGCTTTGGCCGGCAGAATCGGTCCCGCGCCGGACACAGGGGCTCGGCTAGAAAACAAGCCGTGGTTGGGGAGGGGAGGAGAGAGAGAGAGAGGTGCCAATCGGAAGGCTTTGAGCCCGGGGAGCCAGATTCTGATTGGAAGCCTTCTGCACTGAGGCCGGGGAGCGAGGTGCCGATCGGTGGGCTTCTGAAGACTGCATTGAGTGTGGGGGGGGGGGGGGGGAGAGAAGGGGATAAGCCACAAGAATGCAATTAGTTAAGGGGTGGGGGGAGAGAGAAGAAGTCACAAGACTGCAATTAGTTGGGGGGGGGGGGAGGAGGGAAGAGAGACGAAGTCACAAGACCTTGGGTGTGGTCCATCCATACAGACCTGGAGGAGAGAGAGAACTGCGAACCTGTTCTGCCTGCTTTCCTGCCATTTTGAGCTTCTTTCAAAGGTTAAATTTAAGTATGGGGGCAATACTGACCATGTCATACCTTGAGCAAGCCTTCTGCATCATGGTGTTATGTAGAAGACAATTGATTCAACGTCATCGCTTCAGGAATATCAGAGCCCGTAGGGTGCTGGGCAGGAGGTCTTACCCACCGCAGGTATATCGAGACAGGCGTTCGTAACTCCACCTGAGTGATGCAGACTGTGTCAGAAGGCTGCGTTTCCGCAAAGAAGTTGTAAGTGAGATCTGTGAGTTGGTCAAAGCAGACCTGCAACCGAGAAGCATCAGGAGGACTGCTTTGTCAGTTGAAGTGAAGTTTACAGCTGCACTTTCATTCTATGTCTCTGGCTCGTTTCAAGCTATAACTGGGGATGTGTGTGCCATCTCTCAACATGCAACACATATCTGCATTCGCCAGGTGTCGGGTGCACTGTATGCGCGGAGGAATGACTTCATAAAGTTCCCCATGACCGCCCAAGCAATCCATGACAGCGCAGTGGGCTTCTCCAGGATTGTTGGCTTCCCAAAGGTACAGGGCTGCATTGATTGTACCCACATCGCCTTGTGAGCACCTTTGGAGGATTCCGAGATGTACAGGAACAGAAAAGGCTTCCACTCCATTAATGTACAGCCTGTGTGTGACGACATGCATCATATCATGTCAGTCGATGCAAGATATCCTGGAAGCACCCATAATGCGTTCATCCTACGCGACAGCATTATATGTGCCATGTTTCAGCAGCGGCAGCCAGAAGGGCAGAGCTGGCTACTGGGAGACAAAGGGTATGGCCTTGCGACCTGGCTCATGACGTCCCTACGCGTAACCCGGAAGGAAGCTGACCATGAATACATGTCGCATATTGCATCGCGCAGCTTCATTGAGAGGACCATTGGTATCTTGAAACAGCATTTCCGATGGCTGGACCATTCCGGAAATTACTTGCTGTACTCCCCTGAGATTGTCGGTCATTTCACTGTTGTGTGCTACATGCTGCATTACTTAGCCATCACGAGGCAGCAGCACCTGGTAGTGGAAGACCCACCTGTGGTGAGAGTGGCTGATGATAATGATGTGGAAGATGCAGATGACGAGCAGGAGGACGACGATGAGGATGAGGAAGAGGATGAGGAAGCCATGCAAGTGCCTGAGGCCGGAGCACAACGGCGGAGGAGGGCGGGCCATCGTGCCCATTTAACGATTGCTCGAGCCTTGCGCCAGCAGCTCATCCGTGAATGCTTTACTGATGCCTGAGGACTCAGCGACAACTATTCCATGTGGAACATGTTTACTGTTTGCAGCTGTTCCGTCATGTGTTGTGTTAATGGAACAAATAATAGAAATGATTCAGTTTTAATGTAAAATATATTTTATTCAAAAGTTTAACAGACAATTATTTTGTACTTATCTTAACTTTAACAAAATTATTCTTGTATCAAACTTTACTTTAAGATCACTTAAAACTTTAAGATCACTTACAAACTTTTAAACTTGTAAATTTACATAACTTACAAAAAACTTTTAATTTGATGATGACGACACTGCACCCACCCATCTCTCCTCCACCTTATTGTAAGACCACCTGCTGCGCTTGGCCTTGGACTCTCCACTACGCCTGCCCGTAGACGTTCAGTATGGACCCAGGGAGGCTGGGATTTCCAGGCCAATAATAATAATAACAACAACAACAGCAGCAACAAACAAAGGCTGCACCCATCTCTCCTTCCCCCTTATTGTAAGACCTACCGCTGCGCTTGGTCTTAGACACTTCATCCGCAGGCGGTGGCGCAGTGTTTCTGGGCTTGGTACCAAGCTTATTCTTTCTAATATCTTGGGTACTGTGGCGGGGAGGTGGGGGGGGGGTGGCAGCAGGTGGCAAGTTGGAAGGCCCAGACGGCAAGTTGGAGGGTCCGGCTTTGGGCTCTTTAAAGGCTGGTGTGGGGATTGGAGTGGGAGTGACAGTTGATTCTGTCAATGGGCGTGGGGTCTGGGCATGTTCCCTTAATGCAGCAGCTAACTCTAACATGCTGTCCCTCATGCGCCCTGACAGTGTCTCAATGACCTGCAACATTCCTTCTCTCTTGTTGAACAAAATTGTCTGAACTACCTGCAGCATTCCCTCCCTCATGGTCAGTGACAGTGTTTGCACTATCTCTGACAATCCCTCCCTGATGGTCACTGACAGCGCATCAGCTACCTCTGACATTCCCTCCCTCATGGCCACTATTCCCCCACTGATGGTCCCGGACATCGTTCCCATTTCTCGTGTCATTGCTGTTACTTCTCCCGACAGTCCTGCTACCTTATCACTCACTGCAATGATGGCGCCAGGAGTAATCGGGTAAGGTCAATGCTCTCCACACTCAATGACATCATCTGAACGACATCTGTTAGATCCTGCACCTCAGGAGAGCGCGGTCGAGCTCTTCTTCTCCTCCTCCCCACGGTGTACTTCGCTGCGTCCCACTGCTGGGACCCGCAGCCTGGGACAATACGGCCTTGGGTATGCCTCGCTGCACCCCACCACTGGGACCCGCAACCTCGGAAGGTGGGGTCCTGGGTGTGCCTTGCTGCAACACACCACTGGGACCTGCAACCTCGGAAGGTGGGGCCCTGGGTGGGCCTCGCTGCACCACACCACTTGGACCCGCAACCTCAGAAGGCGTGTGTTGTGTATGGAGAAAGAGTCAGACTGAACACTGTGAGCTCAAAGTAAATTGTGACCTTAGTCTTTTATTGCAGATCTCCAGAGTACCTCTCCAACCTGTGAAGCTTCCTTAAATACCTGTGCTCCCAAGGGATTATGGTATCACTTGGGACTCCAGGGGATGAGCCTTCTGGTGGCTGTACAAAGTAAATACAAGTTTACATATAAAACAACACTCCCCCCCTAAGTCAATAGCATAACTATTTCCAGCGCGAGTTGATCTGGGGCCCTTCTTGCCCTGGTTGATCATCTCGGTGTGAAAGCTGGTGTTGTTGAATCATTTGTTGGGCCCTCGCTGGGCTGCTGTGCAGCTGGCCTTGCTGGGCTGCTGTGGATGATGGGTTCTGCTTCGTGGTCAACCGTGGTGTTGGTTGCCACTGGTGTGTATGTTGGAGGATCAAAAAAGGTACGGTCCAAGGTGGGTTGCTCAGGATAGTCCGTGAATCTGAGTTTGATTTGGTCCAAGTGTTTCCGGTGAATTTGAAAGTTTGACCCGAAACACCCCGTTCCCCTCTTTGGCCACGACAGTGCCGGGGAGCCACTTGGGAACTTGTCCATAATTTAATACAAATACAGGATCATTGATTTCAATCTCGCGTGACACATTTGCGCTATCATGGTATGCACTTTGTTGAAGCTGCCTGCTCTCTACCTGTTCATGTAGATCAGGGTGAACTAACGAGAGCCTTGTCTTAAGTACTCATTTCATGAGCAGTTTAGCAGGTGGGATCCCAGTGAGTGAGTGGGGTCTCGTGCAATAGCTAAGCAGGACTCGGGATAGGCGAGTCTGCAGTGAGCCTTTAGTTACCCTCTTCAAGCCTTGCTTGATGGTTTGCACTGCTCTCTCTGCCTCACCATTGGATGCTGGTTTAAACGGGGCAGATGTGACATGTTTGATCCCGTTACGGGTCATGAATTCTTTGAACTCAGCACTGGTAAAACATGACCCATTGTTGCTCACCAGGACATCGGGTAGGCCGTGTGTGGCAAACATGGCCCGCAGACTTTCAGTAGTGGCAACGGACGTGCTAGCCGACATTATCTCACATTCAATCCACTTGGAGTACGCGTCTGCAACCACAAGGAACACTTTACCCAAGAATGGGCCTGCATAGTCGACGTGTACCTTAGATCACGGTTTGGAGGGCCAAGACCATAAACTTAGTAGCGCCTCACTGGGTGCCTTGCTTAACTGCGAGCATGTATGACATCTGTGAAAGCAGGACTCTAAGTCCGCATCGATACCAGGCCACCACACGTGGGATCTGGCTATCGCTTTCATCATTATGATGCCTGGATGGGTACTGTGGAGGTCAGTGATGAAGGTGTTTCTGCCCTTCTTGGGAACCACTGCTCGATTGCCCCACAGAAGGCAGTCTGCCTGTATAGACATTTCATCTTTGCACCGCTAGAACGGCTTTATCTCTTCCTGCATTTCCACTGCGACACTGGACCAGCTCCCGTGAAGCACACAGCTTTTGACTAGGGATAATAAGGGGTCCTGGCTTGTCCAGGTTTTGATCTGCCGGGCAATGACGGGTGATTGCTCACTCTCAAATGCTTCCATAACCATGGCTACATCTGCGGGCTGCGCCATTTCCACCCGCGTGGGGGGAAATGGCTGCCTACTGAGAGCATTTGCGCAGTTTTCTGTGCCTGGCCTGTGGCGGATGCCGTAGTTGTATGCGGACAACATGAGCGCCCATCTCTGGATGCGGACCGATGCGTTGGTATTTATCCCTTTATTCTCGGAGAACAGGGATATAAGTGGCTTATGGTCAGTTTCCAATTCGAATTTTAGCCCAAACAGGTATTGATGCATTTTCTTTACCTCATAGACACACGCTAACGCTTCTTTCTCAATCATGCTGTAGGCTGTCTCAGCCTTAGACAGACTCCCGGATGCATAAGCAACCGGTTGCAGTTTCCCAAAATCATTAGCTTGTTGCAATACACACCCGACGCCATATATCAATGCATCACATGCTAGTACCAAATGCTTACATGGATCATACAACACAAGCAATTTGTTTGAGCATAACAATTTTCTTGCTTTTACAAAGGCATTTTCTTGGCTTTTGTCCCAAAACCATTCGTCCCCTTTTCGTAGTAAGACATGCAGTGGTTCTAACAGTGTGCTGAGACCTGGTAAGAAGTTAATGTAAGAAGTAAGAAGTTAATGTCTTAATGCAAGGAGTATCCGTAATAAGGTGGATGAATTAACTCTGCAAATAGATGTTAACAGATATGATGTGATTGGGATTACAGAGACGTGACTCCGGATGATCAGGGCTGGGAACTCAACATCCAAGGGTATTCAACATTCAGGAAGGATAGAATAAAAGGAAAAGGAGGTGGTGTAGCATTGCTGGTTAAAGAGGAGATTAATGCAATAGTTAGGAAGGACATTAGCTTGGATGATGTGGAATCTATACGGGTAGAGCTGCAGAACACCAAAGGGCAAAAAACGTTAGTGGAAGTTGTATACAGACCTCCAAACAGTAGTAGTGATGTTAGGGAGGACATCAAACAGGAAATTAGAGGTGCATGCAATAAAGGTGCAGCAGTTATCATGGGTGACTTTAATATGCATATAGATTGGGTTAACCAAACTGGAAGCAATATGGTGGAGGAGGATTTCCTGGAGCGCATAAGGGATGGTTTTCTAGACCAATATGTCGAGGAACCAACTAGGGGGGAGGCCATCTTAGACTGGGTGTTGTGTAATGAGAGAGGATTAATTAGCAATCTCGTTGTGCGAGGCCCCTTGGGGAAGAGTAACCATAATATGGTGGAATTCTACATTAGGATGGAGAATGAAACAGTTAATTCAGAGACCATGGTCCAGAACTTAAAGAAGGGTAACTTTGAAGGTATGAGGTGTGAATTGGCTAGGATAGATTGGCGAATGATACTTAAGGGGTTGACAGTGGATGGGCAATGGCAGACATTTAGAGACCGTATGGATGAACTACAACAATTGTACATTCCTGTCTGGCGTAAAAATAAAAAAGGGAAGGTGGCTCAACCGTGGCTATCAAGGGAAATCAGGGATAGTATTAAAGCCAAGGAAGTGGCATACAAATTGGCCAGAAATAGCAGCAAACCTGGGAACTGGGAGAAATTTAGAACTCAGCAGAGGAGAACAAAGGGTTTGATTAGGGCAGGGAAAATAGAGTACGAGAGGAAGCTTGCAGGGAACATTAAGACGGACTGCAAAAGCTTCTATAGATATGTAAAGAGAAAAAGGTTAGTAAAGACAAACGTAGGTCCCCTGCAGTTAGAATCAGGGGAAGTCATAACGGGGAACAAAGAAATGGCAGACGAATTGAACAAGTACTTTGGTTCGGTATTCACTAAGGAGGACACAAACAACCTTCCGGATATAAACGAGGTCAGAGGGTCTAGTAAGAAGGAGAAACTGAGGGAAATTCTTATTAGTCGGGAAATTGTGTTGGGGAAATTGATGGGATTGAAGGCCGATAAATCCCCAGGACCTGATGGACTGCATCCCAGAGTACTTAAGGAGGTGGCCTTGGAAATAGCGGATGCATTGACAGTCATTTTCCAACATTCCATAGACTCTGGATCAGTTCCTATGGAGTGGAGGGTAGCCAATGTAACCTCACTTTTTAAAAAACGAGGGAGAGAGAAAACAGGGAATTATAGACCGGTCAGCCTGACATCGGTAGTGGATAAAATGATGGAATCAATTATTAAGGATGTCATAGCAGTGCATTTGGAAAGAGGTGACATGATAGGTTTAAGTCAGCATAGATTTGTGAAAGGGAAATCATGCTTGACAAATCTTCTGGAATTTTTTGAGGATGTTTCCAGCAGAGTGGACAAGGGAGAACCAGTTGATGTGGTGTATTTGGACTTTCAGAAGACTTTCGACAAGGTCCCACACAAGAGATTAATGTGCAAAGTTAAAGCACATGGGATTGGGGGTAGTGTGTTGACGTGGATTGAGAACTGGTTGGCAGACAGGAAGCAAAGAGTAGGAGTAAATGGGTACTTTTCAGAATGGCAGGCCGTGACTAGTGGGGTACCGCAAGGTTCTGTGCTGGGGCCCCAGCTGTTTACATTGTACATTAATGATTCAGACGAGGGGATTAAATGTAGTATCTCCAAATTTGCAGATGACACTAAGTTGGGTGGCAGTGTGAGCTGCGAGGAGGATACTATGAGGCTGCAGAGTGACTTGGATAGGTTAGGTGAGTGGGCAAATACATGGCAGATGAAGTATAATGTGGATACATGTGAGGTTATCCACTTTGGTGGTAAAAATAGAGACAAACTATTATCTGAATGGTGACAGATTAGGAAAAGGGGAGGTGCAACGAGACCTGGGTGTCATGGTACATCAGTCATTGAAGGTTGGCATGCAGGTACAGCAGGCGGTTAAGAAAGCAAATGGCATGTTGGCCTTCATAGCGAGAGGATTTGAGTACAGGGGCAAGGAGGTGTTACTACAGTTGTACAGGGCCTTGGTGAGGCCACACCTGGAGTATTGTGTACAGTTTTGTTCTCCTAACTTGAGGAAGGACATTCTTGCTATTGAGAAGTGCAGCGAAGGTTCACCAGACTGATTCCCGGGATGGCGGGACTGACATATCAAGAAAGACTGGATCAACTGGGCTTGTATTCACTGGAGTTTATAAGAATGAGAGGGGATCTCATAGAAACGTTTAAAATTCTGACGGGTTTAGACAGGTTAGATGCAGGAAGAATGTTCCCAATGTTGGGGAAGTCCAGAACCAGAGGTCACAGTCTAAGGATAAGGGGTAAGCCATTTAGGACTGAGATGAGGAGAAACCTCTTCACCCAGAGAGTGGTGAACCTGTGGAAAGTTGTTGAGGCCAATTCACTAAATATATTCATAAAGGAGTTAGATGTAGTCCTTACTACTAGGGGGAATCAAGGGGTATGGTGAGAAAGCAGGAATGGGGTACTGAAGTTGCATGTTCAACCATGAACTCATTGAATGGCGGTGCAGGCTCGAAGGGCTGAATGACCTACTCCTGCACCTATTTTCTACGTTTCTATGTTTCTTTGTTTCTACCAAAGTATTTCAGGAGTCCCAGAAACGACCGCAGCTCCGTCACGTTCTGTGGCCTCGGTGCATTCTTGATTGCCTCCGTCTTCGCGTTGGTGAGCCTGATGCCGTCTGCTGCAATCCTCCTTCCCAGGAACTCCACTTCAGGCACCAGGAAAACGCACTTCGAGCATTTTAACCTGAGCCCCATGCGATTGAGTCGACTAAGAATCTCCTCCACGTTCTGCAGATGCTCGACTGAGGTCCGACCTGTGACCAAGATGTCGTACTAGAAGACCAAGGTGTGCGTGACCGACTTCAGTAAGCTTTCCATGTTTCTCTGGAATATCGCTGCCACTGATCGGATTCCAAACGTGCATCTGTTATAAACAAAAAGACTTTTGTGCGTGTTAATGCAGGTGAGGGCCTTCGATGATTCCTCCAGTTCCTGCGTCATGTAGGCTGAAGTCAGATCCAGCTTCGTGAACGTCTTTCCTCTCGCCAGCGTTGCAAAGAGGTCGTCGGCCTTTGGTAGTGGGTATTGGTCCTGCAGGGAGAAATGATTGATAGTTACTTTGTAATCGCCATAGATTCTCATGTTGCCATCTCACTTGAGGACTGGGACGATAGGACTGGCCCACTCGTTGAACTCGATCGGGGAAATGATGCCCTCTTTTTGCAGCTGGTCTAGCTCGATCTCTACCCTTTCTCTCATCATGTACGGTACTGCTCTCCCCTTGTGATGGCTGGGTCGCATCCCCGGAATTAGGTGGATCTGCAATTTTTACCTCCTTGGAATTTCCCGATGCCTGGTTCAAACAGTGAAGGAAATTTGTTTAAGACCTTGGCACATGAAGTGTCGTCAGCGGGCGATAGTGCTCGGACATCGTCCCAGTTCCAGCGTATCTTTCCCAGCCAGCTTGTGGGACCATCGCCCGGTACCATCCAGAGTGGTAGCTTGTGCACCGCTCCATTGTAGGAGACCTTTACAGTAGCACTGCCGATTACAGGAATCAGTTCTTTCGTGTAAGTTCTTAGTTTTGTGCGAACGGGAATTAAGACTGGCCTTGAGGCCTTGTTGCACCACAACCTTTCGAAAGTCTTTTTGCCCATGATGGACTGGCTCGCACCCGCATCTAGCTCCATTGATACCAGGAGTCCATTTAGTTCAACATTCAGCATTATCGGGGGACAATTCGTGGTGAATGTGTGCACCCCATATACCTCTACCTCCTCGATCTCAGGCTCTGGTTCGTCGTGATCCTCCGTGGATCGGTCCTCCTCTGCAACATGGTGGTTTGCAGGTTTAACAGCCTTTGCAGCTTGCCTGCACACTCGTTGGAGGTGTCCCATTGTTTCACAGCCCTTGCAAATGTACTCTTTGAATCGGCATGAATGGGAACGATGATCACCCCCGCAGCGCCAGCAAGGTGTTAATGGCATTGTATTCATCACCCTTGATGTGGACTCTGAGGCATCTGCAGATGTGTAGCTGCAGGTATGTGTGACCTGCCCTGTACGTTATGATTCGAAAACAACATCACTTTGTTCACAGTACTTGTAGCAGCACTTGTGTGCTGAGAGATTTGCTTCGCATATTCACTGGTGGCAATGAACGCCTGGGCTATCGCTATGGCCTTGCTCATGGTTGGGGTCTCTACAGTCAAAAGTTTGTGAAGTATGGTTTCATGGCCAATGCCAAGTATGAAAAAGTTTCTGAGCATGTGCTCCAAATGTCCTTCAAATTCACAATGTCCTGCAAGGCTTCTTAGCTCGGCGACATAACTCGCCACTTCCTGGTCTTCAGACCTTTTGTAGGTGTAGAACCGGTACCTCGCCATCAGAACGCTTTCCTTTGGGTTCAAATTCTCTCGGACCAGTGTGCACAAATCGTCGTATGATTTCTCCGTGGGTTTAGCTGGAGTGAGGAGATTCTTCATGAGGCCATACGTTGGTGCCCCACAGACAGTGAGGAGGATCGTCCTTCGTTTGGCAGCGCTCTCTTTCCCATCTAACTCATTGGCCACGAAGTATTGGTCGAGTCGCTCCACCAAAGTTTCCCAATTATCTCCCTCCGAGAATTTCTCCAGGATGCCCACTGTTCTCTGCATCTTTGGGTTCTCTATCTGTATCTCGTCGCCAGTTGTTGTGTATGGCGAAAAAATCAGACTGAACACTGTGAGCTCAAAGTAAAGTGTGACCTTAGTCTTTTATTGCAGGTCTCCAGAGTGCCTCTCCAACCTGTGACGTCTCCTTAAATACCTGTGCTCCCAAAGGATTATGGGATCCCTTGGGACTCCAGGGGATAAGCCCTCTGGTGGCTGTACAGAATAAATACAAGTTTACATATATAATAGTGTGAAAGCATGGAATGTCCCACCAGCACTCAAACCACTAGTCACGGAAGGGGCTGTCACCGCAATGAGCGGCACCTCCTCCAAAGTCAGTACAACAGTGGGAGCTTCATGCAGCTCCATCCTCTCTCCCTCCTCTCCCATGTTCTTGATCTGGAGGGTTGGATTGTAAGATGTTCTCTTCTTCAGGCTCGCCCATATCTGAATCTTCTTCTGCATCTTCAGGGTTGGCTTCAATTCTGCAAAATATAACAGAACAGTCAAATGGTTAGCAGCAGAGGAGGGGGGCAGGGTCGGTGGCATGAGTAGGCTCACACATCGCAAGCCAGACAACAGGCTGATTTGAAGGACCACGATTGAATTTGCAGGACACCCTCTCCTTCGAGTATGGGCCCAGCTAGTGCAGTGGTGATTGCTTTTCTCCAGGCTGGACCCATCAAAGCAGCAACCCTCTCTTCCAAGGGTGTCATTGGGTGCAGATTTGCCGGGCCTCCTCCTGTTCGAGTTCTTTCCCTTTTATTATGTGTCACATTTCTCTGCAAAGAGAACCTAACTTTTTAAAGAGGGTGTCTTTCTGTTGGGTGGGACATACAGATGGTCACATTTACAATTGCAATTACATTGAATAAATTAAAATATTACACTAACTACTTGACCAAGATCCTGCCACTTCTTTTTACACTGGCCTCCAGACCTCATGGTGGTCACCATTGCGCAATAAGCTTCTGCAACTTGGTTCCATCGTTTCTTCATTTCTTTGGGTAGAACTTTTATGTGATCTTTGCTGGTGGCCAGCTCCTGCCATCTGCCCTCAATCACAGTAACTAGTGTCTCCACTTCTTCCTGTAAAAAATTCTTGGTCCTTGCACCATGTTGCATCTTGTACTGCTGCAGCTGTGATTTTTCCAATGCTCTCGCACAGCACTCAACGTTCTCACACACACAACTGGCTCTTTAAAAATGGCCGATTGCCAAATCCGAGCTGTACTGCGCATGTGCGTCCATTGCAACGACGTCAGAAACGTAACTTTTTTTTCCTGCGCATGCGCAGAAGGTGCTGCATCGTTTTTCAGTGCAGACAGCAGGCTCTACCATCCGAGGACACACTGCGCAACGCCAAATTCGAATAATACATCGGGGAAACTTTGGCAAATTATTTCCACCACATTTCTGGCCTAGAAAAACAGGCATAACGCTGGCAATATGTCAGAAAACGGGCTTGGGCAAAATTGAGCCCCATTACCTTCTTTCAAAAAGTTGGCACAAGCATGATGGACCGAATGCCTCCTTCTGTGCTGCAAGGTTCTATAATTGTACGAAAGAAATCTATCTAATTTACATTTGAACAAATCAACACAATCGACTTCCATAATTTCCACTTTCTCAACTTGCCCTGCCAACTTAGATAATTTGTGCATATATACCTCAAGTCTCTCTGTTCATGCACCCCCTTTAGAAATATAGACTTTAGTTTATATTGCCTCTCTTCGTTCTTGCTACCAAAATCGATCACTTCACAGTTTTCTGCGTTTAATTTCATCTGCCCATTCCACCAGTCTGTCTATGTTCTCTTGAAGTCTATCACTATCCTCCTCATTGTTCACTATACTTTCAAGTTTTGTGTCATCTGCAAATTTTGAAATTGTGCCCTGTACACCCGAGTCCAAGTCATTAATATATAAAAATACTTCATTGGCTGTAAAGAGCTTTGAGACATCCGGTGATCATGGAAGACGCTATATAAATGCAAGTTTTTCTTTATCAAGAAAAGCAGTGGTCCTAGTACCAGCCCCTGGGGAACACCACTGCGTACCTTCTTCTAGTCCGATAAACAACCTTCACCACTATTCTCTGTTTCCTGTCACTTAGCCAATTTAGTACCCATGCTGCCATTGTCCCTTTTATAGAATAGGCTTCAACTTTGCCGGCAAGCCTATTATGTGACATTTTATCAAACGTGTTTTGGAAGTCCACGTATACCACATCAACTGCATTGTCCTCATCGACCCTCTCTGTTACCTCATCAAAAAACTCAATCAAGTTAGTTAAATATGATTTGCCTTTAACATATCCGTGGTGGCGTTCCTTAATTAATCCACACTTGTCCAAGTAATTGTTAATTTTGTCCCGGATTATCATTTCTAAAAGCTACTAAGGTTAACCTGACTGGCTTGTTTTTGGTGGGTTTATCCTTGCACTCTTTTTTGAACAAGGGTGTAACATTTGCAATTCTCCAGTCCTTTGGCACCACCTCGTATCTAAGGAATAAAGCATTAAAATAAATATAAAACATTTCTTCCACCTACCCGCTTCTAAATCCTGAATCTATGCCTGCTCATTACTGATTTGCAAACCAGTGGAAACAATTTTCTACTAGTTTCCCTCTTAACCTCTCAGAATTTTCAAAGCCTCTCTTTTTGAAAATCCTTTAATCCTTTCCAGTGAAATGTCCCTATTTTTCAAGCCTTTCTTCATAATTATAGGGAGACTAAGACCTACTGTATAAGATGGCCTGCATTTTGCATTAATAATGGTGAGGCTGTCCGTGCTCAATTCGTGGAAATCTGAAATTTGCAGTACGAGTTACCCTGCTCCTCCACAGGCTGCAACTGTACCTTGCCAATAGACTCGGTATTAAAACGCCATGAAGTTGGGGTACTTAGCTACTAATTGCCCACTAAACACGCCAGAAAAAGTTAGGGCTGATAAGTGATACTGCAAATAACCTCTCTGGCCCTGAAATTGTAATTAGTGTGGAAGATTTTTTTTAAAGTTTTTTTTCTTTCTCTTCTGTCTCTTCTCTCTCTCTCTCTCTTAATCTGATATTTCTTGCCAATCTTTATTTCACTTTCTGTACATGATTTAAATCTAATTTATGCTTCCTAGTTTATACTCTGCGTGTCTCAATAAGAATTCTTCAATCTGGTTGAAAAGCTTCGCTGTTTCTTGTCCTGCTCAGATGCCACAGATGTCCCGTGGAGGGCGCCACGCTGGATCAGATACCAGATTAGAGCAACTCAGGAGCCTCAACCTAACAGGTCTCCAGAAGGTGGATGATTTGCTTCACAAGGAAGGCAAGAAAAATTATACACTTTCTATTTGTGCATCTGTGGGGAATACTTTAGATTGAAAATACATTTCCACAAAACTTCCAGATAATAAGCCAAGAGGAGTTAATAATGGGGCAAAAATCGCGGTCTCTATGGGCGCATACAATATGCGCACGCACCCGTAGTGCCCCCACAAGTGCTGGTTCTCAGTGCACGATGCGCATGCGCCAAAATCCAGCACTTGCGAACTGTCAAAATAAGGCCTGCTTTTACCAGAGTAAGTTTTAAAAGGTCGAAAAATAAAATGTTATCAATAATTTTTATATTAAAAATCCTGTCCATTAAGGTAAGTTAATTTTTGCCCCTATTAAAACATATAAATAAAAATTCAGAAAATACATTTTTGTCTAAAATATTTAATTAAATTCGATTTCAATTAATTTTAAATATGTGAAGTGTTTTTCTTATGTATTTAAAATGTTTGTGTTTTTGGGGGTAGCTACATTCATAGAAATAGTGATCCCCATTACTGTGAAAGGGAAACGCCATTTTCATTGGTTGGTCCGGCCTACGTGATCCCAGGCTGCACATATAGAAAACAGAGAGTCGGGATAAATGGGTCATTTTCCGCTTGGCAAACGGTAACTAGTGGGGTGTCGCAGGGATCGGTGCCAGGGCCTCAACTATTTACAATCTATATTAATGACTTGGATGAAGGGACTGATTGTAATGTAGCCAAGTTTGCTGATGATACAAAGATGGGTGGGAAAGCAAATTGTGAAGAGGACACAAAAAATCTGCAAAGGAATATAGGCAGGCTAAATCAGTGGGAAAAAATTTGGCAGCTGGAGTATAATGTAGGAAAATGTGAGGTTATCCACTTTGGCAGAAAAAATAGAAAAGCAAATTATAATTTAAATGGAGAAAAATTGCAAAGTGCTGCAGTACAGAGGGATCTGGGGCTCCTTGTGCATGAAATTCAAAAAGTTAGTATGCAGGTACAGCAAGTAATTAGAAAGGCAAATGGAATGCTGGCCTTTATTTCAAGGGGGTTAAGAGTATAAAAGCAGATAAGTCCTGCTACAACTGTATAAGGTATTGGTGAGGCTAAACTTGGAGTACTTCGCAAGATCCTGAAAATCCACTGGGAGGATAGACGCACCGATGTCAGTGTTCTCGATCAGGCCAGCATTAAAGCACTGACCACACTCGACTAGCTCCGTTGGGCGGGCCACATCGTCCGCATGCCCGAGACGAGACTCCCAAAGTAACCGTTCTATTTGGAACTCCTACATGGCAAGTGAGCCCCAAGTGGGCAGAGGAAATGTTTCAAGGACACCCTCAAAACCTCCTTGATAAAGTGCAACATCCCCACCGGCACCTGAGAATACCTGGCCCAAGACCGCCCTAAGTGGAGAAGGGCACTGAGCACCTCGAGTCTTGTTGCCGAGAGCATGCAGAAACCAAACACAGACAGCGGAAGGAGCATGTGGAAAATCAGACTCCCCACCCACCTTTTCCTTCAACCACTGCCTGTCGCACCTGTGACATAGACTGTAATTCCTGTATTAGACTGTACAGTCACCTGAGAACTCACTTTTAGAATGGTAGCAAGTCTTCCTTGATTTCAAGGGACTGCCTATGATGATGACTGCGTACAGTTTTGGTCTCCATATTTAAGGAAGGATATACTTGCATTGGAGGCTGTTCAGAGAAGGTTCACTAAGTTGATTCCAGAGATGAGGGGGTTGACTTATGAAGATAGTTTGAGTAGGTTGGGCCTATACTCATTGGAGTTCAGAAGAATGAAAGGTGATCTTATCGAAACATATAGGATAATGAGGGGGCTTGACAAGGTGGATGCAGAGAGGATATTTCCACTCATAGGGAAAACTAAAACTAGGGGACACAGTCTCAGAATAAGGGGCCACCCATTTAAAACTGAGATGAGGAGGAATTTCTTCTCTTTGAGGGTTGTAAATCTGTGGAATTCTCTGCCCCAGAGAGCTGTGGAGGCTGGGTCACTAAATATATTTAAGGCGGAGATAGACAGATTTTTGAGCGATAGGGGAATAAAAGGTTATGGGGAGTGAACAGGGAAGTGGAGTTGAATCCATGGTCAGATCAGCCAAGATCTTATTGAATGGCGGAGCAGGCTCCAGGGGCCGGGTGGCCTACTCCTGCTCCTATTTCTTATGTTCTTATGTGCTCCTGGAACACGTGGGCCCCTACGCTGGGCTGCAAATGGAGGCCTTGTAGCGCCGGGACCACCAGATACATTCCTAAACATTTTTGTGATCAGAGGCATCCGCCCGCGGGAAACCACAATTTTTGTCCCAATAACTAAACTTGCTCCCCCAAAGCCTTATTTGTTTAGAGTCCCTAGATACACTGTACTCAGCAATCTGTTGCATTCTCACAGTTCTAAAAGCCCGTTTAGCTGCTGCTCTCTTGCAACAACTAGGTCTCTGTTTTGACGTGTCTGGAAACTTCAAATTATGCATAATACATAATACATAATACAATTCAGAAGGCGTTCGACAAGGTCCCACACAAGAGATTGATGTGCAAAGTTAGAGCACATGGGATTGGGGGTAGTGTACTGACATGGATTGAGAACTGGTTGTCAGACAGGAAGCAAAGAGTAGGAGTAAATGGGTACTTTTCTGAATGGCAGGCAGTGACTAGTGGGGTACCGCAAGGTTCTGTGCTGGGGCCCCAGCTGTTTACACTGTACATTAATGATTTAGATGAGGGGATTAAATGTAGTATCTCCAAATTTGCGGATGACACTAAGTTGGGTGGCTGTGTGAGCTGCGAGGAGGATGCTATGAGGCTGCAGAGCGACTTGGATAGGTTAGGTGAGTGGGCAAATGCATGGCAGATGAAGTATAATGTGGATAAATGTGAGGTTATCCACTTTGGTGGTAAAAACAGAGAGACAGACTATTATCTGAATGGTGACAGATTAGGAAAAGGGCAGGTGCAAAGAGACCTGGGTGTCATGGTACATCAGTCATTGAAGGTTGGCATGCAGGTGCAGCAGGCGGTTAAGAAAGCAAATGGCATGTTGGCCTTCATAGCAAGGGGATTTGAGTACAGGGGCAATGAGGTGTTGCTACAGTTGTACAGGGCATTGGTGAGGCCACACTTGGAGTATTGTGTACAGTTTTGGTCTCCTAACCTGAGGAAGGACATTCTTGCTATTGAGGGAGTGCAGCGAAGGTTCACCAGACTGATTCCCGGGATGGCGGGACTGACCTATCAAGAAAGACTGGATCAACTGGGCTTGTATTCACTGGAGTTCAGAAGAATGAGAGGGGACCTCATTGAAACGTTTAAAATTCTGACGGGGTTAGACAGGTTAGATGCAGGAAGAATGTTCCCAATGTTGGGGAAGTCCAGAACCAGAGGTCACAGTCTAAGGATAAGGGGTAAGCCATTTAGGACCGAGATGCGGAGGAACTTCTTCACCCAGAGAGTGGTGAACCTGTGGAATTCTCTACCACAGAAAGTTGTTGAGGCCAATTCACTAAATATATTCAAAAAGGAGTTAGATGAGGTCCTTACTACTAGGGGGATCAAGGGGTATGGCGAGAAAGCAGGAATGGGGTACTGAAGTTGAATGTTCAGCCATGAACTCATTGAATGGCGGTGCAGACTAGAAGGGCCGAATGGCCTACTCCTGCATCTATTTTCTATGTTTCTATGTTTTCTATGTTAATGGTGATACATTGCTGCTGCCCTCTAATAGTCCAACAGTGATTACTTCAGTTACCTTAACAGTGACCTGAAAAATATTTGAAGGAGCATGCATGAATCACTGGTCTGATGACCGAGAGATTCCAGAGGAATTAATGTTGCATATATTTTGGGTCACAACGTTTAAACATCAAAAAGTCCCTAATATATTTCAAGCTTTTAGGTGCAAGTTGTTCATATAACTGAAATGTAGATAATTTTCTGAATAGAGAAATGATTTAAGGATATATTGAGAAAGCATGTAAGTTGGGTTGAGATCAAAGAGATGTGTATTCCCATCTGAAAGAAATCTTAATGAATCGAATCATTTATTACATTTATAGTGGCTCAATTACATTTTTTGTTGCTAACTCACACCAAGTCCCACTCACCCATCACCCCTGTGCATGCTGACCTACATTGGCTCCCGGTTAAGCAACATATTTATTTCAAAGTTCTCCTTGTTTTCAAATCCTTCCATGGCCTCACCCCTCCCTATCGCTATAATCTCGTTCAGCCCCATAACCCCCTGAGACGCCTGCGCTCCTCTAATTCTGCCTCTTGAGCATCCCTGATTATAATCGCTCAACCATTGGTGGCTGTGCCTTTTGTTACCTAGGCCCTAAGCTCTGGAATTCCCTGCCTAAACCTCTCCACCTCTCTACCTCTCTTTCCTCCTTCAAGATGCTTCTTAAAACCTACCTCTTTGATCAAGCTTTTGGCCACCTCCCCTAATTTCTCCTTATGTGTCTCGGTGGCAATTTTTTTGTTTCATAATACTCGTGTGAAGTACCTTGGGACGTTTCACTACGTTAAATGTGCTATACAAATACAAGTTGTTGCTTTTGTTGTTAAGGCCAAATTTAGCAGGTCCAAGAGTTAGCCCTGTCTGTCTTTTTAGATACTGTTCTGCCTGTAGTATAGTTACAGTTTATAAGAATTTGTCGAAGAATGAATTTGCTGGAGAAACAAAACTGAAGGATATCCAAAGAAGAAACTTAGAATTTTACATTAAAAGTTAAGTTTTTTACCTGCCTGAGAAAGTCCAACGAGAAACATACGAAGCAATCCCTGTTTTCATAATGAGCAAAAATAAAAGAAATGGGGTGGGTCTTGGAATTTGGCAGCATGAGAGGGTTCTTTAATCTGGCATGCGCAGAAGGTGCTGCATCGTTTTTCGGTGCAGACAGCAGGCTCTACCATCCGAGGACACACTGCGCAATGCCAAATTCTGCCTTTAGCAGTAAGGGCCATATCTAACTCCCTCTTGAATATATCCAATGAACTGGCATCAACAACTCTCTGCCGTAGGGAATTCTACAGGTTAACAATTCTCTGAGTGAAGAAGGTTTTCCTCATCTCAGCCCTAAATGGCTTACCCCTTATCCTTAAACTATGTGGCACTGGAGCTGCGGGTGGATTCACTCTGGAGCATCCACGATGCTGAGAATGACGTGAATAGCATGTTTAGTGAATTGGTCTTACCGCAGGTAAAGGTTACACAACCAGAGAGGGGATGGGTGACCAACAGGAAAAGCAGTGCAAGGAAGGTAGTGCAGGGGTCCCCTGCGGTCATCCCCCTGCAAAACAGATACACTGCTTTGAGTACTGTTGAGGGGGATGACTCATCAGGGGAGGGCAGCAGCAGCCAAGTCCATGGCACCGTGGGTGGCTCTGCTGCATAGGAGGGCAGGAAAAAGAGTGGGCAAGCTATAGTGATAGGGGATTCAATTGTAAGGGGAATAGATAGACATTTCTGCGGCCGCAACCAAGACTTCAGGATGGTATGTTGCCTCCCTGGTGCAAGGGTCAAGGATGTCTTGGAGCGGGTGCAGGATATTTTGAAGGGAGCAGGTAAACAACCAGTTGTCGTGGTGCATACAGGTACCAACGATATCGGTAAAAAATGGGATCAGGTCCTACGAGACAAATTTAGGGAGCTAGGAGCTAAATTAAAAAGTAGGACCTCAAAAGTAGTAATCTCAGGATTGCTACCAGTGCCACGTGCTAGTCAGAGTAGTGCCACGTGCTAGTCAGAGTAGGAATCGCAGGATAGCTCAGATGAATACGTGGCTTGAGGAGTGGTGCAGAAGGGAGGGATTCAAATTCCTGGGACATTGGAACCGGTTCTGGGGGAGGTGGGACCAGTACAAACCGGACGGTCTGCACCTGGGCAGGACCGGAACCAATGTCCCAGGGGGAGTGTTTGCTAGTGCTGTTGGGGAGGGGTTAAACTAATATGGCAGGGGGATGGGAACCTTTGCAGGGAGGCAGAGGGAAGTAGAATGGGGGCAAAAGCAAAAGATAGAAAGAAGAAAAGTAAAAGTGGAGGGCAGTGAAACCCAAGACAAAAAGCAAAAAGGGCCACATTACAGCAAAATCCTAAAGGGGCAAAGTGTGTTAAAAAGACAAGCCTGAAGGCTCTGTGCCTCAATGTGAGGCATATTCAGAATAAGGTGGATGAATTAACTGCGCAGATAGCAGTTAACGGATATGATGTAATTGGCATCACGGAGACATGGCTCCAGGGTGATCAAGGCTGGGAACTCAACATCCAGGGGTATTCAACATTTAGGAAGGATAGACAGAAAGGAAAAGGAGGCGGGGTGGTGTTGCTGGTTAAAGAGGAAATTAATGCAATAGTAAGGAAGGACATTAGCTTGGATGATGTTGAATCGCTATGGGTAGAGCTACAGAATACCAAAGGGCAGAAAATGCTCATGGGAGTTGTGTACAGACCACCAAACAGTAGTAATGAGGATGGGGACAACATCAAACAAGAAATTAGGGATGCGTGCAATAAAGGTACAGCAGTTATCATGGGCGACTTTAATTTACATATTGACTGGGCTAACCAAATTGGTAGCAATGCGGTGGAGGAGGATTTCCTGGAGTGTATTAGGGATGGTTTTCTAGACCAATATGTCGAGGAACCAACTAGAGGGCTAGCCATCCTAGACTGAGTGATGAGAAAGGACTAATTAACAATTTTGTTGTGCGAGGCCCCTTGGGGAAGATTGACCATAATATAGTAGAATTCTTTATTAAGATGGAGAGTGACACAGTTAATTCAGAGACTAGGGTCCTGAACTTAGGGAAAGATAACCTCGATGGTATGAGACGTGAATTGGCTAGAATCGACTGGCGAGTTATACTTAAAGGGTTGACGCTGGATAGGCAATGGCAGACATTTAAAGATCACATGGGTGAACTTCAACAATTGTACATCCCTTTCTGGAGTAAAGATAAAACGCGGAAGGTGGCTCAACCGTGGCTAACAAGGGAAATTAAGTATAGTGTTAAATCCAAGGAACAGGCATATAAATTGGCCAGAAAAAGCAGCAAACCTGAGGGCTGGGAGAATTTTGTAAAACAGCAGAGGAGGACAAAGGGTTTAATTAGGAGGGGGAAAATAGAGTATGAGAGGAAGCTTGCTGGGAACATAAAAACTGACTGCAAAAACTTTCCCCTCCCCCCACCCGAGATGTCTGCGCTCCTCTAATTCTGCCCTCCTGAGCATCCCTGATTGTAATCGTTCAATTATTGGTGGCTGTGCCTTTTGTTGCCTCAGCCCCAAGCTCTGGAACACCCTGCCTAAATCTCTACGCCTCTCTACCTTTCTTTCCTCCTTCAAGACGCTCCTTAAAACATATCTGTTTGACCAAGCTTTTGGTCACCTGCGCTAATTTCTACTTATGCGGCTCGGTGTCAACAAGAAGAAGCCTGTGTTGATCATGCATGGCGCAAACAAGGAAGGAATACAACCTAAAGGGATGGTGGGTGCCGACCCCACCGATCTTTAGAGAAAAATGGCCAGTGGGATGGAATGGGGACCAGAGGGGTCTCTGATATGTATGCTAGCAGAGAAAAATGGGAAATTAATAGAAACAATGAAAAGCTGGCAACCAGACAACCCACCAGACAGATAGAGGAAATGGTGGGACAGTCAGACTAAGAATAAAACAGAGCAAGCCTATGTGATAATACTCGCCTGCTACTGGGGACAGATAAAAGAAATAGATACTCAAACAAAACAAATTCAAGAATTAGAAGCTAAGATAAATAAGCTGGAGGAGATAAAAGACGGGACCGGACAGATAGTGCAGGGCGCAACCATAACAGGATCATCTACGGCACCAGCAATAGAGCTGCTGTACCCCTCAGTGGGTAAGAGTAGCCCACAAACCTATCCTGACACTAAACCGGACTGGGATGAGTTGGCTGATGATGAGGATGGAATAGATTGGCCCCCAGAATATGTTAGTGGCTACCTGACTACTATGTGTGCAGGAAATGTGTCCAGCTGCAGCTCCTGACAGCCCGCATGACGGCACTGGAGCTGCGGATGGACTCACTCTGGAGCATGCGCGATGCTGAGAATGTTGTGGATAGCACATTTAGTGAGTTGGTCACACCGCAGGTAAAGGTTAGGACAGATAGTGAATGGGTGACCAACAGACAAGGCAAGAGCAGGAAGGTAGTGCAGGAGTCCCCTGCGGTCATCTCCCTCCAAAACAGATATACTATTTTGGATACTGTTGGGGGAGATGACTTACCAGGGGAAGGCACCAGCAGCCAGGTTCATGGCTCTGCTGCACAGAAGGGCGGGAAAAAGAGTGGGAGAGCTATAGTGATAGGGGACTCTATTGTATGGGGAATAGATAGGAGTTTCTGCGGCCGCAATCGAGACTCCAGGATGGTATGTTGCCTCCCTGGTGCATGGGCCAAGGATGTTTCGGAGAGGCTGCAGAGCATTCTGGAGAGGGAGGATGAACAGCCAGTTGTCGTGGTACATGTAGTACCAACGATATAGGTAAGAAGCGGGAAGAGGTCCTACAAGCTGAATTTAGGGAGCTAGGAGTTAAATTAAAAAGTAGGACCTCAAAGGTAGTAATCTCTGGATTGCTACCAGTGCCACGTCCTAATCAGAGTAGTTAGAATAAATACGTGGCTTGAGCAGTGGTGCAAGAGGGAGGGATTCAAATTCCTGGACATTGGAACCAGTTCTGGGGGAAGTGGGACCTGTACAAAAGGGACGGTCTGCAATTGGGCAGGACTGGAACTGATGTCCTAGGGGTAACATTTGCTCATGCAGTTCGGGAGTGTTTAAACTAATATGGCAGGGGGATGGTAACCTATGCAGCGAGACAGGAAGTAATATGGAGTCAGAAACAGTTGGTAGAAAGGTAAAAAGCAATAGTGGAAGGCCGAGTAAACAAAGGCAAGAAACAAAAAGGGCCACACTACATCATAATTCTAAAAGGACAAAGGGTGTTAAAAAAACAAGCCTGAAGGCTTTGTGTCTTAATGCAAGGAGTACCCGTAATAAGGTGGATGAATTAACTGTGCAAATAGATGTTAACAGATATGATGTGATTGGGATTACAGAGATGTGGCTCCCAGGATGATCAGGGCTGGGAACTCAACATCCAAGAGTATTCAGGAAGGATAGAATAAAAGGAAAAGGAGGTGGGGTAGCATTGCTGGTTAAAGAGGCGATTAATGTAATAGTTAGGAAGGACATTAGCTTGGATGATGTAGAATCTATATGGGTAGAGCTGCAGAACAACAAAGGGCAAAAAACGTTAGTGGGAGTTATGTACAGACCTCCAAACAGTAGTAGTGATGTTGGGGAGGGCATCAAACAGGAAATTATGGGTGCATGCAATAAAGGTGCAGCAGTTATCATGGGTGACTTTAATATGCATATAGATTGAGCTAACCAAACTGGAAGCAATACAGTGGAAGAGGATTTCCTGGAGTGCATAAGGGATGGTTTTCTAGACCAATATGTTGAGGAACCAACTAGGGGGGAGGCCATCTTAGACTGGGTGTTGTGTAATGAGAGAAGATTAATTAGCAATCTCGTTGTGCGAGGCCCCTTGGGGAAGAGTGACCATAATATGGTGGAATTCTACATTAGGATGGAGAAAGAAACAGTTAATTCAGAGACCATGGTCCAGAACTTAAAGAAGGGTAACTTTGAAGGTATGAGGCGTGAATTGGCTAGGATAGATTGGCGAATGATACTTAAGGGGTTGACAGTGGATGGGCAATGGCAGACATTTAGAGACCGCATGGATGAACTACAACAATTGTACATCCCTGTCTGGCATAAAAATAAAAAAGGGAAGGTGGCTCAACCGTGGCTATCAAGGGAAATCAGGGATAGTATTAAAGCCAAGGAAGTGGCATACAAATTGGCCAGAAATAGCAGTGAACCCGAGGACTGGGAGAAATTTAGAACTCAGCAGAGGAGGAGAAAGGGTTTGATTAGGGCAGGGAAAATAGAGTACGAGAGGAAGCTTGCAGGGAACATTAAGACGGACTGCAAAAGCTTCTATAGATATGTAAAGAGAAAAAGGTTAGTAAAGACAAATGTAGGTCCCCTGCAGTCAGAATCAGGGGAAATCATAACTGGGAATAAAGAAATGGCAGACCAATTGAACAAGTACTTCACTAAGGAGGACACAAACAACCTTCCGGATATAAAAGGGGTCAGAGGGCCGAGTAAGAAGGAGGAACTGAGGGAAATCCTTATTAGTCGGGAAATTGTGTTGGGGAAGTTGATGGGATTGAAGGCTGATAAATCCCCAGGGCCTGATGGACTGCATCCCAGAGTACTTAAGGAGGTGGCCTTGGAAATAGCGGATGCATTGACAGTCATTTTCCAACATTCCATAGACTCTGGATCAGTTCCTATGGAGTGGAGGGTAGCCAATGTAATAACCCCACTTTTTACAAAAGGAGGGAGAGAGAAAACAGGGAATTATATCGGTAGTGGGTAAAATGATGGAATCAATTATTAAAGATGTCATAGCAGTGCATTTGGAAAGAGGTGACATGATAGGTTTAAGTCAGCATGGATTTGTGAAAGGGAAATCATGCTTGACAAATCTTCTGGAATTTTCTGATGATGTTTCCAGTAGAGTGGACAAGGGAGAACTAGTAATGTGGTGTATTTGGACTTTCAGAAGACTTTCGACAAGGTCCCACACAAGAGATTAATGTGCAAAGTTAAAGCACATGGGATTGGGGGTAGTGTGTTGACGTGGATTGAGAACTGGTTGGCAGACAGGAAGCAAAGAGTAGGAGTAAATGGGTACTTTTCAGAATGGCAGGCAGTGACTAGTGGGGTACCGCAAGGTTCTGTGCTGGGGCCCCAGCTGTTTACATTGTACATTAATGATTTAGACGAGGGGATTAAATGTAGTATCTCCAAATTTGCGGATGACACTAAGTTGGGTGGAAGTGTGAGCTGCGAGGAGGATGCTATGAGGCTGCAGAGTGACTTGGATAGGTTAGGTGAGTGGGCAAATGCATGGGAGATGAAGTATAATGTGGATAAATGTGAGGTTATCCACTTTGGTGGTAAAAATAGAGACAGACTATTATCTGAATGGTGACAGATTAGGAAAAGGGGAGGTGCAACGAGACCTAGGTGTCATGGTACATCAGTCATTGAAGGATGGCATGCAGGTACAGCAGGCGGTTAAGAAAGCAAATGGCCTTCATAACGAGGGGATTTGAGTACAGGGGCAGGGAGGTGTTACTACAGTTGTACAGGGCCTTGGTGAGGCCACACCTGGAGTATTGTGTACAGTTTTGGTCTCCTAACTTGAGGAAGGACATTCTTGCTATTGAGGGAGTGCAGCGAAGGTTCACCAGACTGATTCCCGGGATGGCGGGACTGACATATCAAGAAAGACTGGATCATCTGGGCTTGTATTCACTGGAGTTCATAAGAATGAGAGGGGATCTCATAGAAACGATTAAAATTCTGACAGGTTTAGACAGGTTAGATGCAGGAAGAATGTTCCCAATGTTTGGGAAGTCCAGAACCAGGGGTCACAGTTTAAGGATAAGGGGTAAGCCATTTAGGACCAAGATGAGGAGAAACTTCTTCACCCAGAGAGTGGTGAACCTGTGGAATTCTCTACCACAGAAAGTTGTTGAGGCCAATTCACTAAATATATTCAAAAAGGAGTTAGATGTAGTCCTTACTACTAGGGGGATCAAGGGGTATGGCGAGAAAGCAGGAATGGGGTACTGAAGTTGCATGTTCAGCCATGAACTCATTGAATGGCGGTGCAAGCTCGAAGGGTCGAATGGCCTACTCCTGCACCTATTTTCTATTTTTCTATGATCGTGGTAAGTCCGGCCACAATTTTTAATGGTCTGGATCCAGAACGTAAGATATTCACCGTGCTCGATATCGCGAACGGATTTTTGGTCATACTTTTAGAAGAAGAATCCCAAGGGAAATTTTGCCTTCACCGTAAAAGGAAAACTATACACATGGACTAGAGTGCCACAGGGATTCCACAATAGCCCAAGCATATTTCACCGAGTACTGTCAGGAATCTTGGAACCGGTAGACGTAGGAGAAGGAAGCACCCTTTTGCACTATGTGGATGATATTCTTATTGCCTCCAGTACAGAACAACATGTAATAAGCTTTAACTACAGTGCTAGGAGCTCTGCAGAATGCGGGATTAAAAATAAATCCTAGGAAGGTACAGGTGGGAAGGAGTGAAGTAACATATCTAGGATACATAATAACACAAGGGAAGAGACTGATGCCCGAGGACAGAAAGGAGGCCAGGGACTGTGAAAGAAGTCAGTCAGGTACTAGGGCTATTCAATGACTGCCAAAATTTTATTCCCTACTATGTCAAGATGGCTCAACCTATACAGGACCTGGTCAAAGCGGGAAACCATTCTAAGAGCCAGTGGGCTGGGGCCCTGATCAGGAAATGGCATTTGTAAAGTTAAAACAGGCCCTCACAAGTGCTCCAGCCCTGGGATTACCCGACCAGATTAGGCCCTTCCACATCTATACCTACCACAGTAAAGATCATTATAACGCAGTGGTGACTCAATTACATGGGGACAGACATAAGCCAGTGGCATATTACTCAGGTAAGCCGCAACCTGTAGCCACAGGACTGTCGAAGTGCGTTGCTGCCCTCGACTGTGCTGCATGGGCCATCAGAGTTAGCGAACCAATAGTAATGTCAGGACACATTATCCTACATACCCAGCATACCTTATTAGAATTGCTTAACACAGGAAGGCTAAAAACGGTATCCGACGCGAACGACGGGGACCCCCCAACGGGACGGTAACAATAATAAAAGACAACTGTAACAACCCTGCAGGGTGGATCATTACGGAGGGAGAGGAGCATCAGTGTAGCCTGACAGGAGAAGACGCAGGAAGTAGTCAGGCTAGTGAAACCCTGCTTGAGGAGGCAGACATGGATCTATACGTAGATGGGTCCTGGCGTTATATCGACGGGACACCACGAACGGGATGGGCAGTGGTAGATAGCAGCGGACAGGTTAGAGGGGAGGGACGGCTAGACAGTTGCCTATCGGCTCAAGTGGCTGAATTGGTAGCTCTTACCGAGGCTCTAAGGATGGCCAAGGGAAAAAGAGTAAACATCTATACAGACAGTCGGTATGCTTTTGGAGTAGTGCATGATTATATGATAGCCTGGAGCATATGGGATTACATGACCTCAGGAGGAGGGCCAATTAAACACGAGGATATTGTTAAGAAATTAGTGGAAGCTGCCCTCCTACCCCAAGGTCAAAGCGCACATAAAAATTACTGATCAACACCAACAGGGCAGATGAAGCAGCGAAGCAGGTGACTGAGACAGGTAAACTGGCTGCGGAAGCCCAGGTCAGAGCATATACAATCAGGCCTGAGAAAGTAAACATGCTTAAGGTACATGGAGAAGCCACTCCACAGGAAAAGGAGGGGTGGAAGCAGAGAGGAGCCCAACAAGAGAACGACGGGGTATGGAGGAAAGATGGGAATGTGGTGGCCCCAGAGAGTCTACTAAATTTATACCATGGGTATGTCCATACAGGTAGAACCAACATGTCCAGATGCTGGTGGTGGAAAGGAATGAGTAGACATATAGAGAACCACTGTAGAAGATGCGTGACATGCACAAAATACAATCCAGGGGGGAAAGTAAAGGTCAGAATGGGACATCAGCCCTGACCGAAAGGATCCTGGGAGAACCTACAGATAGATTTTACTGGACCGTTACCCAGCAACAGAGGGAAGGCACACTGCTTATTATAATAGACCAGTTTACGAAGTGGATTTAAGCTTTCGCCACTAGAAATTGTTCATCAGAAACCGTGGCCAGGATCCTAGCAGAGGAAATAATACCCCGATGGGGAATGCCACTACAGCTGGACTCAGATCAAGGTACACACTTCACAGGGAAGGTGATGAAACATGCCTGCGCTTTACTAGGGACCAGGCAAAAATTCCATATCCCATACCATCCGGAATCCTCCGGATTAGTGGAACGAATGAATAGGACCTTAAAAGCGAAGCTAGCCAAGGCAATCGAGGAGACTGGAAAGGGGTGGGTAGACATGTTACCCAGAGTACTGATGAAATTAAGGGCAACCCCTAGTCGGACGACAGGACTGACACCTTTTGAACTAATGACCGGAAGGCCTATGATACTGCCAGAAGTCTTGGTTACAGGAAGCGAGGACGTAGGACCATATAAAGACAGGATACGGAGGTTTGTGATGGAACTCTGTAAACAGTTACACGACTTAAAAGCACAGGCTAGAGATCAACAAGAAATGAAGGACTTAGAGAACAACACTAAAGAACAGGTCCAAATACCCCAAGTAGGCAGTCAGGTAATGGTGAGGATTAACCCAGAGGTCCGGGCTCGCACCAAAATGGACCAGGCCCCATCAGTGTTAGATCTCTTAATTTCCAATGAAATACGAACTCCGGTTGTAGTTTTAATGTAACTTTATTTTGGCAGCAGCAACAAGCTTCTGGCTTTAAGCCAGGCCTTTGTCCTTCTGAGACCACATGGTTATACCTGGTACTTATACCTGGTTCAATTTACAGAAAAGAACTCGCCTTCTTTGACCTTATTGGCTCATTTGATAGTCTTTTAACCTTTAATTGGCTCGCTACCCAAAGGTCCTAAAATGTCAAGTTGATTGATGACTTAATGCAATGTGCTCAGTCGCACGTAGACATGGGGGTCTGTGTTTACTCAACCTGTCTAAATGCAGCCTGTTTGAATTCTCTATCAATCCCCCCTTTGATTCTTTCACAAACTGAATCATAAAACATCAGGTGTCACTGGTTAAACATTCTACAAAATAATTTCATACATGTTAATAGAGTTTCCTTCTAAAATTTGTTGATGTGTTTCGCCACATGTCCGGACTAGTAGCTTCCACACAAATTTATACCAACCCGAGTTCCATCGTGGCCACAATGGAAGTCTGGTTTTAGTAGGTTAATTAACCTTATTCCAATTTAATCCAAATCAATATCTGAATTCAACCAGTAACAACCTTCCCTTAAGCATAACATACCCCTGTGCCACGTACAGACGGTCTGCTGGGACCTGCAAGGTGTCTCACATGCGGGACAGCAGGTACAGCTGCCTGGTTGCAACAACATTTAATCAACATAAACAAACAATATAAAAGTAAAATAATTACAACAAAAAGAATTAAACCTTCCACCAATGAAGTTCCTATTGAACCTAACCATTCAGTGGCTCCGCTCCACAAAGTGAATGATGGGGGTTGCTTAAGTTTTTCTACCTCCTTTTGGATATGCTCCGCTAAGTGGGTAATTTCTTCGGAGCTATCTGGGATATATGTGCAACACTCAGTTCCGAGTAGGGCGCAAGTACCTCCTTTTTCAGCCAGGATGTAATCAAGGGCCAGTCTATTCTGTAGGGCTACTGTGCGGATTGCTACCATTTCTATATTGATTTTAACTAGGGCCTCTGAGGTATCATTGGCTACCCGTTCCACAACAGATGCCATGTTAATGGATTCCCTTGCCAGTCTGGCAGTCCCATACCCGGAGATCAGAATGGCAAAGAACCTCTCTGTTTCTGTGATAGCACTCTTAGGACGGTGTAAATGTTCTGACAGTGACTTTATATGATACATATAAGGCACAATGTAGGCTAAATAGCAGGATCCCCTCCAATTCTGGGGCAGCCAAGGGTAGGCCTTGTGGCCACACACCCAATAGGTGCCATTATAGGCAATGAATGTTAGCTGTTTCTTTGTCAGCAACACTCCGGGGCCTGTCCAGGCTTTTCCATCTGTTTTATTCAGAATCCCCGTTACGTTAAGAATTCCCACATCGGCCCAGTTTGGACGGTTCCGTGGCTTGATTATATTATAATTCTGGGAGCAGTTACTATACCCCATATTTTGGCCTCCTTTGATGTTTCTAATCAGACAGACCGATTCCCCCGGTCTTCCTATTCCCATTATATTAGTGATAACAAAAAATGGGGGCCGTTTGGAATTATTGTAGCATGGTTGGTATCCCCCTTCAAAGGTAGTCAGATTGTAACCTGCTGATTTCCATTTACGTGCCCAGTTTTCCGTATCCTGAAATGCCTTGCCTGTTTTGTTTTGATTAATTATCCACTCAGCCATTTCCGAGATATTCAAGGGAACTGGCCTCAAGGGAATCTCTCCCTTTGAGTGAATAGGAATATGCGCACACACCCAACAACTAGAAATGTTACCTTGTTTGGCATAAATGTATGACATATATAAAAAGGTATTTGCATGTAATTCCCTTGGTACTCTACTATTTCCCTTTGGTGCAGAGGGTCGGCTAATAAGAAGTAGGCCTATGCCTAGAATACCTACAGTCAGTAATACAGTAAATTTATACATTTTGGCAAAAAGTAATTGTCCTTATTAGATTTCAGCTTCAGTTACGGGTGCTCGTTTAACGTGTGAAGCATGGATCCAGGCTTTCTTTCCTTGGACTTTAACAGCTGCCTGGGTGGTCAATAACACTTGGTAAGGTCCCTCCCACTTGGCACCCAAAGGTTCTTTGTGCAACTTTTTCACATACACCCAGACTCCCGGGATGATGTTGTGTCCTCCTTTGGGTGGATTACCCCAAGCTGCCGATACCTGTCGGGAAACAGAACTAATAGCATTGGTTAGGTTTTGACAGTATGATAACAAAGTGTCACTCATTAAGTGAACATCAGCTTTCCTTAAATCAATAGTTCCTGGCAGAGACATGGGTCTTCCTGTTATAATTTCAAATGGGCTTAGACCTGTAGTTCTGTTCGGGGTTGTCCTAATGCTACATAGCACTATTGGTAGTGCCTGGGGTCATGGTGTTCCTTCTTGGTGATATTTGGCAAGCCGTTGTTTCAGAGTTCGATTCATTCGTTCTACTTGTCCTGATGATTGTGGATGATAAGGACAGTGTAAATCCCACGTAATGTTCAGTAACCTACAGACTTCTTCGCAGACAGCACCTGTGAAGTGTGTTCCTTGATCTGAGTCAATGCTACTCGGGACTCCCCATCGGGGAATGTAATCCTTACACAAGACCTTTGCAGTGTGATTGGCTTTTAGTTGGGACAGCTTCGACCCATCTAGAGAATCTGTTGACCATGACAAGAATGTTAGTGTATCCTTGGCATGAAGGAAGAGATATATAATCAACCTGCAGATGCTGGAATGGTACGACAGGGGCAGGGGGCCCCAGTTGGGGCATTACCAGCTGGGCATGTTTTTTAAATCCGCGACCCCACCAGCTTTTCTGGAACCGTGCCGTCATCTGTTGTGAGGCCAAGTGTCCCCACGAGTGGATCTGTTGGGCTAAAAAAAGGCATAAGCGCTTGTGGCGTGACTGGCTTGTCGGTAACTCTTTGTCTCCAGACACCATCTTCACATAGCTTAATTCCTGCCTCAATCCATGTCCATTTTCCCTCTTGGGAGCACTCGCCTTGCATTGATTGAAGGTCTCGTGTCAGAATCCTGAGTGCTTTCAATCTGCACATCTGTGTTGGTTCTTCTGGAGGAACGCCCTGTGAGGCGGCATCTTTAGATGCCTGGTCGGCTAGGGCATTTCCCTGTACTTCTGTGGTATTTTCCTTGGTATGGGCCTTACACTTCAGGATGGACACTTCCTGAGGTAATTGTATGGCCTCTAGTAAGTCTTTTCCATTTCGGATAGGTGTACCAGCAGCAGTGAGGAATCCTCTTTTCCGCCATAACAGACCAAAGTTGTGAGCGACTCCAAAAGCATAACGCGAATCTGTGTTGACATTAGCTGTCTGTCCTTCTGCTATTCGACATCCTTCTGACAGGGCCCGTAACTCGGCCTGTTGTGCTGACGTTTCTGATGGTTAACATCCTTTTGTCACTACCTCATATAAGGTTGTAACTGCCCATCCTGCTTTTCTGGTACCATTGTCAACAAAGGAGGAACCATCTGTAAACAGGATGAGGTCTGGGTTGTGCAGAGGCTCCTCTGCTGCTAAGGCTGCTTCTTCTGTTTCTTTTAAAATCTCCACGCAGTCATGCTCTTCACATTCTCCCCCCTCTTGCTCCCTCGATTCTGACATCGGGAGCATAGTTGCGAGATTAACCGGGCTGGCCCGGACGATATGGAGATTAGGAGCTTCCAAAACTGCTGTCCAGCAGGTCCATCTAGCTGCCGTCACCTGAGACATTCTATTCATAGACAGCAAAGCGTGTACGGTGTGGGGACACTTGACAATCAGCTTTTGGTCAAGGACTAGACCCGCAGTGATCATTACTGCTCGACATGTAGCTTCCATGGTTCTTAGGCAACTTCCCCATCCGAGGGCTACCGCATCCAGTTTTGCCGAATAATAGCCAATAGGTCTTTGCCGATCCCCATGTTCTTGTGTCAGTATAGCTGTCATATATCCTTCTTTCTCATGGACAAACAGGGTAAATGGCTTACCACTGTCGGGGATTCCCAGAGCCGGTGCCGAATACAAAGCCTTTTTCAAACTCAGGAAGGCCTCTTGCTGTTCCTTAGTGAGGGTGATGGCTTCTTTAGAGGCACGTTTCCCCTTTAAAATATCATTCAGTGGCTGAAGGAGTCAATCCAATTTCTGTTAAAGTTACACAATCCCAAAAAAGACCTTAGTTCCTGAATAGTGGTGGGTTTTTTAGCAGCCCGAATGGCTGCAGTTCTATCCTGGGTAAGTTCTCTCTTTCCTTGTGAAATCTTTTGTCCCAGGTATACAACCTCTTCTTGGGATATTTGTGCTTTGTCGATGCTGGCTTTATGTCCTTTCAGCCAAAGGTGGTCCAGCAAAGCTCGTAAATCTTGTTCATGCTGTTCTTCCGTGTTTGACGCTAGCAGGATATCGTCTACATATTGGATGACTGTGGATGACAGGGGAGGTAATTCTCGCAAATGGCTTTGTAAAGCCATGTGGAATACCGTAGGGCTGCTGTGGAAACCCTGCGGTAACCGGGTCCAAGTATACTGTTGTCCTTGGACCGTGAAAGCAAATCACTGTCAAACCTCCGGTGCCAGAGGCACCGACCAAAATCCGTTGGCTATATCGAAAACCGAGAAATATTTATGTTCCGGTTTGAGGGCATTAAAAATGGTGGAGGGATCTGCGACCAAAGGAGCTTTTTGATCAATACACTGGTTAGCTTTCCGATAATCGACAGTCAAACGCCAAGTCTCATTAGATTTCTGTACCGGCCACACGGGGCTATTGGAGGAGCTATGCGTTTTAATAAGCACCCCTTGTTTCTCTAATTGCTGAATAACCAGTAAGATTCCCGCGATGGCAGTTGGACTGATGGGATACTGTTTAGTGCATGGAGGCTTGGTCCCGGTAAATGATGCAGGTTCCATCTGGAGTAGGCCACAATCGTTCTTATCTTTAGCCCATATCGGGTGTTCCTTCAATTCTTCTTTCGTCAAAGTTCTAATTGACCATGTCACCCGACCATCCTCAAAATACAACGATGAATCTACTTGGATTAGAACGTCCATTCCCAAAAGGGGTTGATCTACTGGGCCTATCCAGACCGGCGTGGTTAGTTCATGTAGACCCAGCCCTATAAGTACCGGTGTTGTCCTTTTAATTTCCATTTTATGGCCCCCAACTCCATAGGCTGTACGTGCCCTACCATCCAACGGCAAAAAGTCTCCATATTGTAGGGGTAAGCATGTTAATTCCGCCCCTGTGTCTAAAAGACAGTCCACATCCTTATCGCCTACCCTCACAGTTATATATAGCCCATCTCCCCTCTGTTGTATTAGTGTGAGGAGGGGGGCCAGGGTGGGCTCTAATCGTTTTTTGCTATCCCAAGTAACTCCTTCTGTTGTTGTATTGTCAGTTGCTTAAATGCTTCTATGAGGTCGTTATCTTGTGACAAGCCTGGTTTGTTGGCTGAATTGTATCCCTGGCTGCGTCCTCTTCCCCAGCCACGACCTTGCTGTTTTGCCCTGCACGTCTTGGCCCAGTGACCTTCTTTCCCACAATAATGACATTTTCCAGGTAATTTTCCTAATAACTGTTTATCGGAATCCTGGGATTTCCATCCCATAGCCTGTACAGCTCGGACTTTAGCTCCCATATCCCGAACTAATTGGTTACATCGATACACCAATGCTGCAAAGGTAGTTCCTCTACCTTCCCAGTCCGGTAACACTACCTTAAGCATTTTGGACAGTTCTGGCTTTAGACCTGCCACGAAAGCTGCTTTCAGGGATCCAAACACTTGTTCATCCATTTCCTCATCCGTATTATTCATACCCGAATGTTCTAGCCACGTGCATCTAAACCGCTCGTCATACTCCAGGACCTCCTCTGTTCCTTTCTGTTGGCAGGCTGCGATTTTTCCCCAGTCTGTCTTAGCTGGACTGAAGGCTTGCAGCCAGTGTTTAATCGCCTCCCACCCTGCATTTAATTCTTGCTCATCCTGTCCCAAAGCTTCTTCTACCTTGTTGTGCAATTTTCCTCCCTGTGTTTTTGGCACCATTATGGTCAAAATTTGCACTCCGTCCCAGGGATGAAGTTGATATATATTTCTTAAGCGGTCCAATTGGTCCCACGTTTTCACTCCCCCTTTCTTTGGATTGGGCAATTCCTTGGAACATTTATCAATTTTCTCTGGGTCTGCCGGATCATGAAATAAGTATTTTTCGTACACTCTTTTCCTCGTTTTTTTGGTTCCGCCCTCATCTGCAGTCTCTTCTGATTTGACTACAACTCGTCTTTTTTTAAATGGGGCAAAGCGCACCCCTAATTCTTCATCCTCCGACCCTGTATCGTCAGAGGATTCAGAATCCGTATCTATTCCTCAGTCGTGTCTTCGGGTTTGCGCTTTTAATTTATCCAAACATGGGTACCCTGGGAATTGACTGATACATTTTCCTTTTCCTATTACTGTCTCTTGACCTAATGATTTTTTCCATTCTTTAATTTCACCTTTAAGACCTTTAACTTCCGCTTCCAGCTTTTCAAGTTCAAGCTTTTTCTGTCGCAGCTGCGCACAAACAGCTTGCAATTGATCCTTTGTACTGGTCAATTCTCGATCATGTTGGGAACGCATTATAATTTCATTCCGCTTTCGGATCTGGCCCATAACGGCTAGGGACCATCTAGTTCGGTCTTTATTTTTCATACGGGTCGTTTTTCCCCAGACCCTTTTAATCTCGTCCAAGGACCATTGTCCTTTGGAGGTTCTGTACTTTTGTTCGATCTTAATACAGGTTATAGATAAGTCGAATTGTTGCTCTATGTATTCTTTCAACTGTTGGAGGATTTCATCTATCGAAACCTCAGGTGGTGCCCGCCCACCTTTAACAGTTGTAGGCAATTCTTTGCTCTTATCTCCTGCTGCCATAATACTGATTTCTTTACTGGGGTCTCGAGTCGTAGGCTTTCCAGCTGATCAGTGGGTCGGTGATTAATTAACTAACACACCGCCGAAGTTAGACGTCTATGGGACCTCAAGCCGACTACCAACCAGAGGGTTCGCAAACCGGAGGCTTTCGGAATTGCGTAGAAGGAGAGGCGAATTTAGACTTTTGACCAAGGACTTTTATAAAGAGGAGTCCTTACCTCAGTATGTAGGTCCGATGTCCAAAATTCAGTTTCTTTCCTCAGCGATCCTGTTCATGACGCCAAAATTGTTAGATCTCTTAATTTCCAATGAAATACGAACTCCGGTTGTAGTTTTAATGTAACTTTATTTTGGCAGCAGCAACAAGCTTCTGGCTTTAAGCCAGGCCTTTGTCCTTCTGAGACCACATGGTCAACATGGCTGTACTTATACCTGGTTCAATTTACAGAAAAGAACTCGCCTTCTTTGACCTTATTGGCTCATTTGATAGTCTTTTAACCTTTAATTGGCTCGCTACCCAAAGGTCCTAAAATGTCAAGTTGATTGATGACTTAATGCAATGTGCTCAGTCACACGTAGACATGGGAGTCTGTGTTTACTCAACCTGTCTAAATGCAGCCTGTTTGAATTCTCTATCAATCTGGTAATAATGGTGAGTGACACATGCGCCTGCATAGTTATAAGGGGTATTGGCAAGTGGAAACACTGGACCCAGTTGAAAAAACATAGTCACTAACTAACCGGTGACGACCAGGAAATTATTTGCTGCAGGATTCTGGTGCTCGTGGGAAGAACGTGGTAACTCATCCTCATATCGAGGGCAACCGGCTGAGGGACAGCAAGACCTGTATTACAGGGACTCGGGTGACGTTTGTTTTAATAAGGAACCAGGAACGCTGACAGTGACAGTCGGAGCAACAGTGGACTTAAATTGCAGTGTTGGATTAACGGGCATAAGGCAACGTAGAGAGGGAACGAACCAACATTGGGGATGGACCAGTAATATGGGACTAATAATTTGGGTGAATAAGACTGCGGTGTGCTTTCAAAGGAGAGGGGAATCACGAATATACTGCAATCGGGAAAAGGGGGTGCACATAAGATGCACGCCAGATTTCACTCAATTCTCTGGAGTACCCCAACAAAGGGAGGATGAGTGGAAAGTATGCCAGCCCTCACCGTGTACAGACGATAATGACTGGTGTTGGAGGATTAGTTCCAGAGATAGACCCACCACCACTGCCCCACCCAAAAAAAATTTAATCGACGTAAGAGACAGGCCATGGCACAAGCAATAGTTAAAACATTGAATAAAGGGAATATAGACAGTCCGGCAGAAAGGACTTATCTTGTATAACCTTGATGGGAAAGCCAACTGGTCGGTCCTGCAGCTCGGGAAGTAGCTACCCAAGTGAAAGGACAACCCTGGAGGCTCACCCATGAGGAATTATTTGGGAAATGGCCTATCTTGGGCATATAGCCAAGGGCCATAAGGAGGGATTGTAAGGGGGTAAAGTATAAGGTAGACAGATAGACGGTCACCAAAGAGATACTGAAGGTAGTGAATTGATCTGACATGTAAGATGGTTCAGATTAAAAGGGCTTATCAGTATTAGGAGGTTGTAAGGAGTCGGGAGTTCCTCCACCTCAAGGTAGGGATTGTAATATATCACCAATTGACAGATTGTATGTAAAACTCGCTTATAAATGATAGAAAATGGCCATATAACATAAAATGGAAACTTTACATATTCAGTACATTTAAGGAAACGAAGGGCAGCAGCTGAGCTCATCTCCAAGGACAGTAGGTAGTAAGCTGTCTGGAAACATACTATGGGAAAGAGATAGCTTGTTGAGCTCATGTGATAGGGATAGTTTGCTGAACTTGTGGATATGTGAAAATGTGTAAGCAATAAGGACAGTGAAGTGAACTGGATATGTGAAAATGTATAAGCAATAAAGACAGTGAAGTGAACTGGATATGTGAAAATGTATAAGCAATGGAAAATAACTAAAAGAATGTCAGACTGCAAATATTACAACATCAGCACAATTAGCAGACTTGCAAGGTCTCAGTTACTAGTCACGCCAGTAAAATTGTAACATTTAGAAGCAATGCCTGAGAAAGTTCTTTGAGCAAAGTGTGAGAAAGTTCTTTAGTAAAAACAGCTCATATAGATGTCGGCTCATGAGTGGACAAAGGAAAGGAGGGATCAAAAGGGATAGGCTGAACTAGGATGTCACTCTAATTATATCTTGTTATCTTGTACCGAAAATGTATAACTGTGTGCCTTCACAATGTAACTTCACTTTGTCCGTAGGAAGTGGGTGCGATCTATCAGGAAGCATTCCTTCTGTCTGATAAGGTTCCCGATTGGGATTTGCTTTTTAAATAAAAGCTTGCTTTGTTTAAAGCACAATCGGTATTCAACTCAGTGATTTCACTGAACCAGATTGAGGGAAAAGAATCCAGAAATCAACAAACTCATGGGAAAGGGATAGTTTTGTTTTATAAGAAACCAGGTGCAGAACTAGCCATGGGAAACCAAGGCACGGTTGAACACACCATGGGAAACCAAGGCAAGGTTAACACTGTAGAACAACACATTCCAGAAGGTTGAGATCAGCCTCATATGCTATGGGAGATGCAGAGGTTGAGAAACCACTAAACAGCCAGTCTGATAAGGGTCAACGAATCAATGAAGCTCCGCTGATAAGCTGTAGGCCAACCAGTGGTCATAGATGGTTTTGTAGGAGGGTCGCACACCTCAAAAACCTTACAACTGTGCATGTAGAACCCTTGTTTTTTGAAGGTTCATTCCTGAACTCTTCCCCTGCATATGCTTGAATAAAGATCGGTTGCACCAAGGGTTCGTCTGAGTGTTTCCGTGGTCGCTATATGGGCGGATGTCGACTCCTTATTTCAGGGAGTCCACCTTGAAGAGAAGTCTTCTTTTTACCCCAACATGAAATACGTAAGTTTTGAAATTTCAGTTACTTAGAAAATATAGCATAGGGATTTTTTTGTTGAAAACCGAGTAATTTAATTGATTCATTTTTTGGTAGGCTCTCCTGATTGGAGATTTGGGATTGATAGTGCTTCTAATTACTTAGTATTTTCTCATTGGTAGTTATCTGATCATTTTCCATGCTTTTGATTCATCAGTTCCCTGCCTCCTCAGTTCTGGGTTGTTGATGTGTAACTTGGAGCCAATCAACAGTGTTATTGCAAAAGTGTGATGAGTAGAATGTGTGGCAAACAGGAAATGCATGCCAGACACAAGACATTCAATATATTACTAGCAGACCTCTTGAGGTGTTGCTTATGGTGTGTTGGAGAATACATGGTTTTACCTTTCCTGTAAATGATCCTTGTATTGGATTTGTTTGCACCACCCATACTGTATGAAAAGCAAGTCAAGAAATGTTTTATTTTCTGAAACCATGTTTAAGATTACCGAGGTGAAAACAGGCTTAGTTTGTTAAGGGCAAGAGCTAAGGATATATATACACGAACAAGTAAAGACCCTCTGGTCCACTGAGCCTGTCCCACACAATTGTGATAACTTGTATCACAATATATACTCTCCACCCAACCCAAAACCTTGTTCTCTCCTGGGAAAGAGGAAAAAACAGGTAAAAAAAAACCCAGGCCAATTTGAGGGAAATCTTTTTGGAAAATTCCTCTCCGATCCATCTAGGTGATTGAAACTAGTCCAGATCATCACTCTGGCCCTGAATTCCCTGTAGTACCTTCCTTCTGTAAGAGGTGATCTCTGCCACAGCGAGAACCAGGTCTAGCTAGTGCTTGAAGGAATTCAGCAAATCAGCATCCACCGCATTAGATGGCTGCCTATTCCAGAGGTCCCCTATTCTTTGGGAAAAGAACTATCTCCTCACTTCAAACATAGATCTGGCCTCATACAACTTAAATTTGTGTCTCCTGATCCTCCCTAACATATTTAACTGGAACAAACTGTCCACTGGAACACAATCAATATTTATAAATCTCAATCAGATCACTCCTAAGTCTACACTTCTCTAAAGTGTAGAGTCCCAACTCTTTTAGCATATCTTGATAACTTAGATGCTTTAAACTGGAAATTAGTCTAGTGGCCCTACCCTGCATCTTTTTCAAAGCCTCAATATTACCCACCATGTGAGACCACCAAAACTGGGCACAGTATTCCAAGTGAGGCCTGACCAAGGTCTTGTACAAGGACAAAACAGTATATTATTTTTTATTTGTTCATGGGATGTGGGCGTCGCTGGCAAGGCCAGCATTTATTACCCATCCCTAATTGCCCTTGAGAAGATGGTGGTGAGCCACCTTCTTGAACCGCTGCAGACTGTGTAGTGAAGGTACTCCCACATTGTTGTTAAGGAGGGAGTTCCAGGATTTTTACCCAGCAACGATGAAGGAACGGCGATATATTTCCAAGTCAGGATGGTATCTGACTTGGAGGGGAACATTAAGCTGGTGGTATTCCCATGCGCCTGCTGCCCTTGTCCTTCTAGGTGGTAGAGATCACGGGGTTAGGAGGTGCTGCCGAAGAAGCCTTGGTGAGTTGCTGCAGTGCATCTTGCAGATGGTATACACTGCAGCCATGGTACGTCAGTGATGAAGGGAGTGAATGTTTAAAGTGGTGGGGGCCAATCAAGTGGGCTGCTTTGTTCTGGATGGTGTTGAGCTCCGAGTGTTGTTGGAGCCGCACTCATCCAGCCAAGTGGAGAGTATTCCATCACACTCCTAACTTGTGCCTCGTAGTTGCTGGAAAGGCTTTGGGGAGTCAGGAGGTGAAACATTCGCCGCAGAATACCCAGCTTCTGACCTGCTCTTGTTGCCACAGTATTTATGTGGCTGGTCCAGTTAAGTTTCTAGTCAATGGTGACCCCCAGAATGTTGATGGTGGGTGATTCGGCAATGGTAATGCCGTTGAATGTCAAGGGGCGGCGGTTAGACTCTCGCTTGTTGGAGATAGTCATTGCCTGGCACTTGTGTGGAGCGAATGTTACTTGCCACTTATCAGCATAAGCCTGAATGTCGTCCAGGTCTTGCTGCATGCGGGCATGGACTCCTTCATTATCTGAAGTTACTGAACACTGTGCAGTCATCAGCGAACATCCCCACTTCTGACCTTATGATGGAGGGAAGGGCATTGATGAAGTAGTTGAAGATGGTTGGGCCTAGGACACTGCCTTGAGGAACTCCTGCAGCGATGTCCTGGGGCTGTGATGATTGATCTCCAACCACAACCATCTTCCTTTGCGTTAGGTACCACTCCAGCCAGTGGAGAGAATCATGGCCCTGATTCCCATTGACTTCAGATTTACTAGGGCTCCTTGATGCCACACTCGGTCAAATGCTGCCTTGATGTCAAGGGCAGTCACTCTCACCTCACGCCTGGAATTCAGCTCTTTTGTCCATGTTTGGACCAAGGCTTTAATGAGGTCTGGAGCCAAGTGGTCATGGCGAGACCCAAACTGGGCATCAGTGAGTAGGTTATTGGTGAGTAAGTGCCGCTTGATATTGTTGACGACACCTTCCATCACTTTGCTGATGATTGAGAGTAGACTGATGGGGTGGTAATTGGCCGTATTCGATTTGACCTGTTTTTTGTGGACAGGACATACCTGGGCAATTTACACATTGTTGGGTAGATGCCAGTATAGCTGTACTGGAACAGCTTGGCTAGAGGCGCGGCTAGTTCTGAAGCACAAGTCTCCAGTACGACAGCTGGGATATTGTTGGGGCCCATAACCTTTGCTGTATCCAGTGCACTCAGCCACTTCTTGACAGCACGTGGAATGAATCGAATTGGCTGAAGACTGGCATCTGTGATGGTGGGGACAGGAGGAGGTCGATATGGATCATCCATTTGACACTTAAACGCTTCAGCCTTGTCTTTTGCACTCTCATGCTGGGCTCCGCCATCATTGATGGGGATATTCATGGAACCCCCTTCTCCTGTTAGTTATTTAATGGTCCACCTCTATTCACGACTGGATGTGGCAGAACTACAGAGCTTTAATCTGATCCATTGGTTGTGGGATCGTTCAGCCTTGTCAAGAGCATGCTGCTTCTGCTTTTTAGCATGCATATAGTCCTGTGTTGCAGCTTCCCCAGGTTGGCACCTAATTTGTAGGTATGCCTGGTGCTGCTCTTGGTATGCTCTTCAACACTCTTCATTGAACCAGGGTTGGTCCTCTGGCTTGATGGTGATGGTAGAGCGAGGGATTTGCCGGGCCATGGGGTTACAGATTGTGGTGAAATACAATTCTGCTGCCGCTGATGGCCCACAGCCCCTCATGGATGCCCAGTTTTGAGCTACTAGATCTGTTCTAAATCTATCCCATTTAGCAGTGGTAGTGCCACACAACACGATGGATGGTGTCCTCAGTGTGAAGACGAGACTTAGTCTCCACAATGACTGTGCGGTGATCACTGCTATCAATGCTGTCATGGACAGATGCATCTGTGACGGGTAGATTGGTGAGGACGAGGTCAAATAGGTTTTTCAACTCTTGTTGGTTCTCTCACCATATGCTGCAGGCCCAGTCTGGCAGCTATGTTCTTCAGGACTCGGCCAGCAGTGGTGCTACTGAGCCATTCTTGGTGATGAACATTGAAGTCCCCCACCCAGAGTACATTTTGTACCCTTGCTTCTCTCAGTGTGTCTTTCCAAATGGTGTTCAACATGGAGGAGTACTGATTCATCAGCTGAGGGAGGGCAATAAGTGGTAATCAGCAGGAAGTTTCCTTGCCCATGATTGACCTGAAGCCATGAGACTTCATGGGGTCCGGAGACTGTTGAGGACTTCCAAGGCCACTCCCTCCCTCATACCACTGTGCCACCATCTCTGGTGGGTCTGTCCTACCGGTGGAACAGGTCATACCCTGGGATGGTGATGGAGGAGTCTGGGACATTTGCTGAAAGGTACGATTCCATGAGTATGACTATGTCAGGCTGTTGCTTGACTAGTCTGTGAAACAGCTCTCCCTATTTTGGCACAAGTCCTCAGATGTTGGTGAGAAGGACTTTGCAGGGTCGACTGGGTAGAGTGTGCTGTTGTCCTGTCCATAACCGGTGCCGAGGTCGATACGGGGTGGTCTGTCCGGTTTTATTCTTACTTTTGTTTTTCGTAGCAGTTGTGTACAACTGAGTGGCTTGCTAGGCCGTTTCAGGGGGCAGTTAAGAGTCAACCATATTGCTGTGGGTCTGGAGTCACATGTAGGCCAGACTGGGTAAGGATGGCAGATTTATTTTCCTAAAGGACATTAGTAAATATTAGTATGCCTTATCTTGTACTCAATTGTCCTGTTGATGCAGCCTATTTGCTCTAGCTATCGCTTCACGGCATTGCTCACGTACCTTTAGAGATGTACGCAATAGGATGCCCAAATCTCTATCTCCACCTTCTTTAATGCTTTACCCTGAAGGGTGTATGAATGTTGACCAATTGCCCTGCCCACATGCATAACACTCCACTTATCCAAGTTATACATCATTTGCCAGTCATGAGCTTAATCTCCCAACACATTAAGATCCGACTGAAGCAGACGAGCATCGTCTACGGTCTTAACACTCACACAGATCTTAGTATCATCTTCAAATTTGCAGATACTGCCCCCAACACCTACATCACATTAGAACATAAGAAATAGGAGCTGGAATAGGCCATTTGGCCCTTTGAGCCTGCCCCACCATTCAACAAGGTCATGACTGATCTACTACCTCAACTCCAACTTCCCGCACTATCCCTAACCACGATCACTAATAAAAAGTGAAGTTACAAAGTTGGTAAATGAGGGAAGCCCAGTAGACATTGTCTACAGACTTCCAAAAAGCTTTTGATAAGTTACTGCACAAGTAGCTTCTTGTGACCATCTCCAAACAGATCCAAATCCATCTGGAACTACTTTTTGCCCATGTCCTGTAGCTAGTTCTCAATCCAGCTCTATATTACCACTAATACCAGAGGCTTTGATCTTAGAGAAGCTACTTGTGCAGTAACTTATCAAAAGCTTTTTGGAAGTCTGTGTAGACAATGATTACTAGGCTTCACTCATCCACCAACTTTGTAACTTCTTAAAAAAATACAATTAGATTTTTAAGACATCTTTTTATGAAGCCACGTTGGGTGACCTTAATATGTGCCTCTCTATCCAAGCATTCATATACCGCATCCCTAATGATTCCCTCAAGCATCTTACCTATTACTGATGTGAAACTAATGGTCCTGTAGTTACCCGGATCCGTCTTGGTCACCTTTTTTGAAAGATGGGGACTACATTAGCCTCCTTCCAGTCTACGGGAGTATGTGTATAGCATTTGTAAAAAAAAAAATCATGTTTTTTGCCCAGGTCAGTGCTCGGAATCCAGCAAGATAACCGGAGGTACCAGAGGATGCTCTAATGCCATGAGGGCTGAGGGTAATAGAAATATGGGAATATGCGGTGTGTGGGTGGGTGCTGGCAGAGTTATGAGATGGTATGCTGAAGGTTCTAGCACTAATGAGTTCATAAAATCTGTGGTGGGGGGAGGAAAAGAAACAAAACATCGATCAGGTTGGGTGAGTGATTTGCCCACTACTATCTGAGAAAGGAAATCAGATAGCTACGTAGTTGATAAGCCACGGCCTGAGGCTTGGAATCAAGTGGTCACTTTTCAAACATATACGATTAATTGGACACCACTGAAGCGATAACTACCCTATGCAGAAACTATGAAGTTAAATCTCTGTCAAAATGCATTGTATGCAATTGCACTCTATAAAATTATTTTGCCAAACTAAACTTATTTATACTTGTTCTCAAATGCACTTTGAAACACATTGAACATGAATACATTTAGACAGGAAATATCTTTATTTTATCTGTACCTTCATGCCGTAAATTGACAATTATGATTCAGATCTTAAGGACACAAAGGAGTAAAAGACCACAATGCAGTTTATATACAGCAAAACCTCTCAGGAGAACACTGCTCAAAGATAAAATTGCACTTGATAAACTAACTACTGTCCATGTAGAGCCTGGTGTACATATATAAAATATATATACACATCACAACTTCATAAGAACCAAAAATGCTCCCTAATATTTTACAGCAAAGCCAGTTTAGATGCACTACATTGCATGTTTCAAGTATTATTGGAATCTTATTTGACACACTTCAAACACCATTCTGGTGGTACATTTTCATTAAATTAATACCAATGTCAAAAACTTGACTATGAAGTTGGATGTCTGATAAAAGTGAAAAATCCTTTACATTCTGCAAGGTACCACTGATTTCACTCAAACTTCAATTTTATTCACTTCTATAAAATGCACAGCATTACATCACTAATAACAGCATCCAAGATGTGCTGTCAATAACTTGAGTCATACATTAATTAAATAACTTGGGAACGGTTCTGTCATTTAAACAAAGCAACAGTGTTTAGCTGGAACTAGATATTTTTAAACATATGGTGGTGTCATAAAATTATGAAAATACTTGTTTATATTCATTGGTTTGGTAGGGCATGTTGCAGGGACTGGAGCTGCATGAGCATCTGGTTCCTGTAACTGGTTAAATTTATTCTACTTCTAAGACCTTTTATGAGCAATAGGTCTTGTTTCCCTGCTGAATAAACATGGTACGTCCACTGTTTGCCACTGCATTCTTTATTTATGTAACAATGGAAGTCTTTAATTTTACTAGTGTAACGTAGATGGCAATGTTGTGAACTTGAAGATTATATGGCACCTATGATGCCACAACTTGTTTTGTCAAATAACCTTGGCAGCATCAGTTGGCTAATGCAAAAAAAAATGACAACACCTATGAAAATTAAATTACACGGATAAGATATTTGCATCAAGTGCTTATACATGAAAGGCAAAGGCACTTACACAAAGGCCCTCCATGGCTATTGATACTTTTTGTTGACTTTAGGGTACTATTTTAAAGGAGGCCTGTTTAAAATAAATGGTTTCACATTTCTTAAAATAACAGACACAAGAATTTCATGCGAATGCATTAAATATTCATATGCGAATATTTCCACAGCATAATTTCAAGACTAATGGTGCTTACCTAACTACAGAATTCCATTTCGGGTAACTAAAATAACCGCATGGAGTATAATGGTGGAGGACAACAGAAATTGATAGGTTGGCCTGTTTCGATGCTTCAGATCCAGATGCATCAGTAGGGAAGAAAGAGTAAATACCAGAAACAGGTCACCAGCTAAACTAAGACTGCTAACTGCCAACAGCAGCAAGATCTTTCCTTGCAGTTTATTTGCTGAATTATAAAGATACAATTTAAGAAAATGTAAATTGTTTGTTCCCTGCAACATAAAAAACCTTCCTTCAAATATAACTTGCCTTTAACAAATCACACTGGATGATTTGACAGAGGCATTTAAAATTATGAAGGGATGGGACACAGTAGATCGAAACATACTGCTTCCAATGGTTGAAAAATCTAGAACGAGGATGTAAGATTAATTGTAAGAGATTTAGGACAGAGAACAGGAGATTCCTTTTTTTCTTTAAAAACAGAGGGTTGCAAGGTTGTGATGCATGACCAGAATTAGAGTGAAGCAGATATCATGTGAATATTTAAGAATAGGTTAGACAAGTAGTTGGTTACCTCTAGACTTGACTACTCCAATGCACTCCTGGCCAGCCTCGCATCTTCCACCCTCCATAAACTTAAGCTCACCCAACTCTGCTGCCCGTATCCTAATTCGCATAATTCCCATCCATCCATCACAATTGTGCTCACTGACCTACACTGGCTCCTGATTAAGCAACACCTCAATTTTAAAATTCTCATCCTTGTTTTCAAATCCCTCTATGGCCTCACCCCTGCTTATCTCTATAACCTCCTCCAGTCCTCCAATATATCTGTGCTCCTCCTGTACATCCCCGATTTTAATCAGTCCACCATTGGCAGCTGTGGCTTAAGCTCTGGAATTCCCTCCCAAAACCTCTCCGCCTTTCTTTCCACCTTTTAAAACGCTCCTTAAAACCTCCCTCTTTGATCTAGCTTTTGGTCATTTGCCCTAATATCTCCTATGTGGTTCGGTGCCAAATTTTATTTGATAATGCTCCTGTGAAGTGGCTTGGCAGATTTTACTACATTAAAGGTGCAATAGAAATATAAGTTATTATTGTTCTTGTTGATTGAAGGGAAGAGGGATAAAGGTATATGGGAACAGGGCCGGCACATGGGATTTGGATTACGACTCGTGTACAAGATAAACAACACAGGCTTGTGACCTTGTTGCAATTTCTACATAATTTAATATAAATATTTGTGTGTTTTAAGGATTATAGTATTATATTTATTTGAGCTAATAGTAATGGAGAGGGAGTTTGAATATTTGCGAGGAAAATCATTAGGCAGTGTTTCTATTACATAAGTTTGCAGTTTTTTTCAAAAAGGAAAGTGGTTTAATATAGCTACTTATTTAATTGGTCAATCTTATAACTGATGAAAGCCTAGGATGTAGATGCTTTATCAACATTGCATTCGATTATACATTTTTGCAGCTCAACTGATATTACATATTACATATTGTACAAAAATACAGAATTGTGTGCTAGCAAACAGCAGACAAAGAGCTTTTCTGTTCATTTTTTTTAAAAGCATTGTTTGTAAACAATTCGCATTTTGTCTTAATCCAAAATAAACTAACTGTTATCGGATAACCAATTCATTAATGGATTTAGTAATGTAATTTAGTTAAAATTCTTTCATTGGATTTACAGTCTCAAATTGTCTGGCAGTATTAATGAAAACATTAGACTTCCCATGCTGAGATTCTGCTATGACTAAATATTTAGCGGATAATGTCTAGATAATGTGTGTCTGGGTAAAGGAAACTAATAAGCACAGCTAATAACTTGTTGCCATCCAAAAGACAATAGTTTGGGTTCTTGATGAATATTGTAGCCTGTGAAATCTCTTCTTGATAGTCTGCATACTGCTTATTCAATGACATTGATTCAAGTCCATTAAGGGCCTGAAAAACAAACAGAAAAAAAAGTTATTTTATTTTGCATTTTGTTCATTACAAAATGTGTTTGCCAATTAGGAAATATTAACCATTGCATAGTGATTATGATTGGGGGAAGTAAAAGTGTATACCAGTGATTTCAGGATGAGTCACAGAATATATTTGGTGTCAAAAAAACTGAACTAGTGATTGGGGTAAGTAAAAAATAAAAAGTGATTTCAATGGTAGATGCATTCAATCTTGAACTCAATAAAACCTTTTGCTTTTAGAAGTCTATGGTGAGTACCATCACTGGAACAGGTGTCATCTGTGGTTCAGTGGTAGCATTCTTGCCTGAGTCAGAAGACTTGGAGTTCAAATCTCACTTCAGAGACTTCAGCACATAATCCAGGCTGACACCTTAGTGCAGTACTGAGGGTGTGCTGCACTGCCAGACATGCCGTCAAATACTTTTATACTTCTTTTCAATACCTCTGTCTCAATCGTCACTTGTGGTAAAACCTATGTTCTAATGACCCACAGATTAAAAACATTACTTCCACATACCCCCCTTCTAAGTCCTGAATCTATACTTGGCAATTAATGGAAATAATCTTCCAATAGCATCCCGCTCAAACTCTCAGAATTTTAAACCCCTCTTTGAAACCCTTTAGCCTTTTTCTGTGAAAAGTCCCTAGGCTAGAAATGCAGTGCATTTGCACCTCCCGTTGGCGCTAACGGGGCGCAAATGAGTTTGTGACTGGGCGCTGCGCTGATAATGACTCCCATCATATTGAGCTGGAGTTTAGCATTGTGACGTTATTGCCGCGTGCATCACCCCGGCCCTGAATTCACTTTTGCCCCTTGCAGCGCTGAACGAAAGCACCGACAGTTGCAGGAAGCATGGATCGGGTGGCCGGCTGCTACCGGGGTGAAAATGAAAGGCGAGGTGGCCGATCGAAAAAAAAAGTACACTGTTTTTCCTGCGGCTGCTCAGTTTTCTTTGCGGGATCCTGGCCGCTGATCTCGTGGCACCCCCGCTCCATGGTGGTCCAGGTAGGTCCCTTTTTCTTTCACAGAATATGCAGGGTGGGCCCTTCCCTTTAAGTGAGGGAAGAGCCCCTCAGACACACCAGCTGCACGACCCAGTGTGCAGCGCTGCTGAGGCGTCCGTCCCGTTAGCACCCCTGGAACGAATTTAGCTTGATTTAGCGTTCCACTTCTTTTCGGGACCGGTAACCCAAATTATTCAAGAGGGGTGGGACTTCCGTGCCTGGCGCTAAGTCTCGTGCCTCCTGAATGTTACCGCCCCCGAACAGGACGATACTGAATTTCTCCCCCCCTACTTTTCAAATGCACTATACAAATGCAAGTATTTTTCTTTTGCACTATATTATTCTGCAGAAGGCTAGAAAATCAACAGCGTCATGGCATAAAAGCAAGTTCTTTTTGCACAGGGAACTGTTGGATAAAGCAATTCTTTATAAAGTAGTTCAGCGCTGTTAATCTAACATTCACAATATCACCAATCACATAGTTTGACTCAATCTAACCAGTTTATACAGAAGCTTATTTTTTTTTTTTTTAAGTACAGTCCCCACTATTATCACAAGTAGCTGCCTATATTGAACAAAGAGCGCTAACCATATGAATTATAAAGGCAACGCTTAAAATGTCTAAATGCTATTTCGGGCAGTTTAATAAGTTTTTCGCACCTCATTACTCCTCTGTATTTACTGATTTACACATTGCTTCACAACACACCTCTATCTGTGCAATGTTCATTTTTTATGCACTAGTGAGTTCTGTGACAACTGTTCCGAGTTAAACTGGAGTTGTATGGTTGCACTGTAAAAAACTGTATGGGGGCGAAATTGGGTGCCTTTGTGCCTCCCGTTAGCTCTCCAATAGGGTGCAAATAGCCATGCGACTGGGCATGGCGATGACATCGATTCCTGTCATATTCGGCGGAAGTTTTGTGGCAGCGCTACAGCGTTGCGCCCCGATCTCCTTCACCTGGAGATCTTGACGCCATTGCCGTGAGCATCGCCCCGGACCAGAAAAGAACTTCAGCCCCCTGCAGCAGCTCTGGGTGAAAACACCAACAGCTGCAGGAGGTGTGCATCAGGCGGCCGGCCGCTTCAGGGGCGATGCTTAAAGGCAAAGTGGCCGAAGCAAGTAAAATAAAAACGTACCTTTTTTTCTTCTCGTTCCCCCCACCCCCCCCGAGTTCCTGCCCACGATTTGAGTGCCGGCTGATCGCGCGGGATCGTGGCGGTCCAGTTAGGAACTTTTTATTTTGCAGAACCTGCAGCGATGGCCCCTCCCTTTAAGGGGATGGGGGGGGGGGGGGGGGAAGGAGCCTTTGAACGCAGCAGCGCTGCACCGTCCCGCCTGCTGCCGATTGCGCTCCAACAAGGAAGTGGAGCGCTTGATTTAATTCTCCACTTCCTTCTTGGAGCGCAAACGACACTAACTTTTCAAACTTAAAAAAATTTAGAGTCCCGAACAGGACAATAGTGAATATGTTCTGCTGTTGGTCTCAAATGAAGCTTTTGTAATTAGTTTTTATATAATGAATCGGAGATTAGTTTTACGATTCATCGTTTACACTGGGTAAATCGTGTTAACACCACCATGCCCACGTAAGCGACTGTACCACTTATTGGTTGGGTTATTTATTTGAACACAGGTATGTTACTTTTTGAGATTGTGTTTAAAATTTGTTTTCTGATTGATAGGTTTTCTTTACAAAAATTTGCCTTGGAGATAAGGAACAATAAGGGGAAATAGTCACTGGTGGGCAGAGTCTATAGGCCCCCTAACAGTAGCAACTCTGTTGGTCGGAGCATAAACCAGGAAATAGTGGGGACTTGTAAAAAGGAAACAGCAATAATCATGGGTGATTTTAACCTCCAAATTGATTGGACGAATCAAATTGGTCAGGGTAGCCTTGAGGAGGAGTTCATAGAGTGCATAAGGGACGGGTTCCCTTGAGCAGCCTGTAACGGAACCAACCAGGGGGCAGGCTATCTTCGATCTGGTCCTGTGTAATGAGACAGGATTAATAAACAATCTCCTAGTAAAGGATCCCCTTGGAATGAGTGATCATAGCATGATTGAATTTCAAATTCAGATGGAGAGTGAGAAAGTTGGATCTCTAACCAGCGTACTAAGCTTAAATTAAGGAGACTATGAAGGTATGAGGGCAGAGTTGGCTAAAGTGTACTGGAAAAATAGATTAACGTGTAGGACGGTTGATGAACAGTGGAGTACATTTAAGGAGATATTTCACAACTCTCAAGAAAAATATATTCCAGTGAGGAGGAAAGGGTGTAAGAGAAAAGATAGTCATCCGTGGCTAATTAAAGAAATAAAGAACGGTATCCAATTTAAAACAAGGGCATACAAAGTGGCCAAAACTAGTGGGAGGACAGAAGACTGGGAAGCTTTTAAAAGCCAGCAAAGGATGACTAAAAACATGATTAAGAAAGGGAAGATAGACTAAGAAAGGGAAGATAGACTATGAAAGTAAACTAGCATGAAATATAAAAACAGATAGCAAGAGTTTCTATAGGTTTATAAAAAGGAAAAGGGTGGCTAAAGCAAATGTTGGTCCCCAAGAGGACGTGACTGAGGAATTAGTAATGGGGAGCATGGAGATGGCAGAAACTCTGGACAAATATTTTGTATCAGTCTTTACGGTAGAGGACACTGATAATATTCCGACAGTGGATAGTCAAGGGGCTATAATGGGGGAGGAACATAACACAATCACAATCACTAAGGAGGTGGTACCCAGTAGATAATTGGACTAAAGGCAGATAAATCCCCTGGACCTGATGGCTTGCATCCTAGGGTCTTAAGAGAAGCAGGGATTGTGGGTGCATTGGTTGTAATTGACCAAAATTCCCTGGATTCTGGGGAGGTCCCAGCAGATTGGAAAACTGCAAATGTAACACCACTATTCAAACAAAGAGACAGACAAAAAGCAGGAAACTATAGACCAGTTAGTCTAACATCTGTGGTTGGGAAAATGTTGGAGTCCATTATTAAAGCAGTAGCAGGACATTTGGAAAAGCAAAATTCAGTCAGGCAGAGTCAGCATGGATTTATGAAGAGGAAGTCATGTTTGACAAATTTGCTGGAGTTCTTTGAGGATGTAACGAACAGGGTGGATAAAGGGGAACCAGTGGATGTGGTGTATTTGGACTTTCAGAAGGCATTTGACAAGGTGCCACATAAAAGGTTACTGCACAAGATAAAAGTTCACTGGGTTGGGGGTAATATATTAGCACGGATAGAGGATTGGCTAACTAACAGAAAACAGAGAGTCGGGATAAATGGTTCATTCTCTGGTTGGCAACCAGTAACTAGTGGGGTGCCACAGGGATCAGTGCTGGGACCCCAACTATTTACAATCTATATAAACGACTTGGAAGAAGGGGCTGAGTGTAACGTAGCCAAGTTTGCTGACGATATAAAGATGAGGAGGACAGAAAAAATCTGCAAAAGGACATTGACAGGCTAAGTGAGTGGGCAAAAATTTGACAGATAGAGTATAATGTTGGAAAGTGTGAGGTCATGCACTTTGGCAGAAAAAAATCAAAGAGCAAGTTATTATTTAAATGGAGAAAGATTACAAGTGCCGCAGTATAGTGGGACCTGGGGGTACTTGTGCATGAAACACAAAAGGATAGTATGCAGGTACAGCAAGTGATCATGAAAGCCAATGGTATCTTGGCCTTTATTGCAAAGGGGATGGAGTATAAAAGCAAGGAAGTCTTGTTACAGCTGTACAGGGTATTGGTGAGGCCACACTTGGAATACTGCGTGCAGTTTTGGTTTCCATATTTACGAAAGGATATACTTGCTTTGGAGGCAGTTCAGAGAAGGTTCACTAGGTTGATTCCGAGGATGAGGGGGTTGACTTATGAGGAAAGGTTGAGTAGGTTGTGCCTCTACTCTGGAATCAGAAGAATGAGGGTGATCTTATCGAAACATGGAAGATTATGAGGGGGCTTGACAAAGTGGATGCAGAGAGGATGTTTCCACTGATGGGGGAGACTAGAACTAGAGAGTATGATCTTAGAATAAGGGGCCGCCCATTTAAAACTGAGATTAGGAGAAATTTCTTCTCTCAGAGGGTTGTTAATCTGTGGAATTCACTGCCTCATAGAGCTGTGGAAGCTGGGACATTGAATAAATTTAAGACAGAAATAGACAGTTTCTTAAAGGATAAGGGGATAAGGGGTTATGGGGAGCGGGCGGGGAAGTGGAGCTGAGTCCACGATCAGATCAGCCATGATCCTATTTAATGGCGGAGCAGGCTCGAGGGGCTATATGGCCTACTCCTGCTCCTATTTCTTATGTCAATGCACACAAGTGGACATTGTTCATCGTTCTGTCATTCCTCAGTGGGTGAAGTTGTATTGCTAGCAATGCAATACTGGTACTACTTTTGGAGTGGCATAGGGGAACTATGTCTACTTGCACTATTTGTGGAGAGGGGTTTTTGTAGATTGCAAGTCCAGGAGCCCAACAAATACCTCCTTCACCATTTGCACTAACGCATGTACATTATGATAATGTCGACTATTTGTTCTACCGTGTGACAATTTAATTGCTATCTCACATAGCTTTCATTAAACTCCATGTGATACACAGCACTAACAGGACAAAATTACCTTTCCTATTGGGTTAGTGCAATGAAGTAATAAGGTAGACAAACTCCAACTCTGAAACAGAACTCAAGGATTTAAAGTAGCCTCTTTTGAACACATTTCTTACATAGTCTAATAATCTCTTAGATTTGTGGATACAACAAACTTTTTAAAATGCCTCAATGCAATGTCATACATATGCGACGATTTCTAAATTGATCTCACTAAATTCAACTTCACAAGTGATCTCAACATCGAGGCAGCATATTTATGCCAAAATTTACCTTTCATTTCACAAGTGTTAATGTTTGAGGCTGTGGATATCTGAACGGAATATATGGAATTAAGGACAGTAAAGTAAACGGGATATATGAAAATGTATAAGCCATGGAAGAATAGCTGGGAGAATGTCAGATTGCAAATAGTGCAACATCAGCATAGCTAACAGTCTTTCTCAAGGTTTCAAGTCACTAATCCTGCCAATAATATATAATTGTAACATGAAATACATCTGCAGAATTGCAAGGTCTCAGTTAATAGTCACACCATTAGATTGAAACATTTAGAGGCAATGCTTGAGCTTTCAAGAAGAACATCTCATATAGATTGACTAATGTGGCTGAGTTAGACTGTCAATCCATTTGTATTTTGTTATCTGATTTCTAAACTGTATAACTGTTAACGCTTTACGATGTAACTTCACCTATCCGTAGGGAGTGTGTATGCTCTATCCAGAGAGTATATCTTCTGTCTGATAGGTCTTACTGGCCGGTAATAAAGACTGCTTTGTTCAAAGCACAAGAGGTATTCGACTCAGTAATTTTACTGAACCAGATTGAGGTAAAAGAATCCAGGAATTTACAAGGTAACTATCTTTCTTTCAAGCATATCCCAAATGAGCCAGCCATTAGAGATGATGAATTGTTTACTTGTCCCAGTCTGCCAGTTCACACGCTTACACACATCAAGATTGTGGAGAAAGACTGCCCAGCCGCCAAACATAGAAAAATAGAAAATAGGAGCAGTAGTAGGCCATTCAATATGATCATGGCTGATCCTCTATCTCAACACCATATTCCCGCTTTTTCCCCATACCCCTTGATGTCTTTTGTTTCGAGAAATCTATCTATCTCCCTCTTAAATATATTCAGTGACTTGGCCTCCACAGCCTTCTGTGGTAGAGAATTCCACAGGTTCATCACCCTTGGAGTGAAAAGATTTCTCCTCATCTCAGTCCTAAATTTCCTACCCCATATACAGAGACTATGACCCCTTGTTCTAGACTTCCCACCCAGGGGAAACATCCTCCCCGCGACCAGTCTATCCAACACAGTCAGAATTTTATACGTTTCAATGAGATCCCCTCACATTCTTCTAAACTCTAGTGAATACAGGCCTAATCCCTTCTCATATGAGTTCTGCCATCCCAGGAATCAGTCTGGTGAAACTTCACTGCACTCCCTCAATGGCAATTATATCCTTTCTTAAGTAAGGAGACCAAAATTGCACAGAATACTCCAGGTGCGGTCTCACCAAGGCCCTACATAACTGTAGTAAGACATCCTTGCTCCTGTACTCAAATCCTCTTGCAATGAACATAAGAACATAAGAATTAGGAACAGGAGCAGGCCATCCAGCCCCTCAAGCCTGCTCCGCCATTCAACAAGATCATGGCTGATCTGGCCGTGGACTCAGCTCCACTTACCCGCCCGCTCCCCATAACCCTTAATTCCCTTATTGGTTAAAAATCTATCTATTTGTGATTTGAATGCATTCAATGAGCTAGCCTCAACTGCTTCCTTGGGCAGAGAATTCCACAGATTCACAACCCTCTGGGAGAAGAAATTCCTTCTCAACTCGGTTTTAAATTGGCTCCCCTGTATTTTGAGGCTGTGCCCCCTAGTTCTAGTCTTCCCGACCAGTGGAAACAACCTCTCTGCCTCTATCTTGTCTATCCCTTTCATTATTTTAAATGTTTCTATAAGATCACCCCTCATGCTTCTGAACTCTAACGAGTAAAGACCCAGTCTACTCAATCTATCATCATAAGGTAACCCCCTCATCTCCAGAATCAGCCTCGTGAATCGTCTCTGTACCCCCTCAAAAACTAGTATATCCTTCCTTAAGTAAGGTGACCAAAACTGCACGCAGAACTCCAGGTGCGGCCTCACCAATACCCTGTACAGTTGCAGCAGGACCTCCCTGCTTTTATACTCCATCCCTCTCGCAATGAAGGCCAACATTCCATTCGCCTTCCTGATTACCTGCTGCACCTGCAAACATACTTTTTGGGATTCATGCACAAGGACCCCCAGGTCCCTCTGCACTGCAGCATGTTGTAATTTCTCCCCATTCAAATAATATTCCCTTTTACTGTTTTTTTTTCCAAGGTGGATGACCTCACATTTTCTGACATTGTATTCCATCTGCCAAACCTTAGCCCATTTGCTTAACCAATCTAAATCTCTTTACAGCCTCTCTGTGTCCTCTACACAACCCGCTTTCCCACTAATCTTTGTGTCATCTGCAAATTTTGTTACACTACACTCTGTCCCCTCTTCCAGGTCATTATGTATATTGTAAACAGTTGTGGTCCCAGCATCGATCCCTGTGGCACACCACTAACCACCAATTGCCAACCCGAAAAGGACCCATTTATCCCGACTCTCTGCTTTCTGTTAGCCAGCCAATTCTCTATCCATGCTAATACATTTCCTCTGACTCCGCGTACCTTTATCTTCTGCAGTAACCTTTTGTGTGGCACCTTATCGAATGCCTTTTGGAAATCTAAATACACCACATCCATCGATACACCTCTATCTACCATGCTCGTTATATCCTCAAAGAATTCCAGTAAATTAGTTAAACATGATTTCCCCTTCATGAATCCATGTTGCGTCTGTTTGATTGCACTATTCCTATCTAGATGTCCCGCTATGAAGGCCAACATAACATTTGCCTTCCTAACTGCTTGCTGCACCTGCATGTTTGCTTTCAATGACTGGTGTACAGGGACACCCAGGTCCCTCTGTACATTGACACTTCCCAAGCTATCACCATTTAAATAATACTTTGTCCTTATGCTTTTCCTACCAAAGTGGATAACTTCACATTTATCCACGCAAACATAGGCCGAATTAGTTTTTGAATACAAGATACGGATAGCCAACTCTCATTGAATATATGGACAGATCTGGTCAGTTTAGTGTATTGGCCATTCTCCTGACAGAGACAAGGGGTTACTTATAATGCCAAGGTTGTAAGTTCGTGCCTCACCTGGAGCACAGATGTTTTCAAATTATTGGAAAAATTTCTGAGGGACAGTATTGTCATTTAGAAAGGCATGGATTAATCAAGAACATTTGGGCTTGCCAAACTGGTAGCAATGCGGTGGAGGAGGATTTCCTGGAGTTTATTAGGGATGATTTTCGAGACCAATATGTGAGGAACCAACCAGGGAGCTGACCATCCCAGACTGGGTGATGTGTAATGAGAAAGGACTAATTAGCAATCTTGTTGTGCGAGACCCCTTGGGGAAGAGTGACCATAACATGGTAGAGTTCTTTATTAGGATGGAGAGTGACACAGTTAATTCAGAAACTAGGGTCCTGAACTTAAGGAAAGGTAACTTCGATGGTTTGAGGCGTGAATTGGCTAGAATAGACTGGCAAATGTTACTTAAAGGGTTGACGGTGGATAGGCAATGGCAAACATTTAAAGATCACATGGATGATCTTCAGCAATTGTACATTCCTGTCTGGAGTAAAAATAACATGGGAAAGGTGGCTCAACCGTGGCTAACAAGCGAAATTAAGGATAGTGTTAAATGCAAGGAAGAGGCATATAAATTGGCCAGAAAAAGCAGCAAACCTGAGGACTGGGGGAAATTTAGGATTCAGCAGAGGAGGACAAAGAGTTTAATTAAGAGGGGGAAAATAGAGTACGAGAAGAAGCTTGCCGGGAACATAAAAACTGACTGCAAAAGCTTCTATAGATATGTGAAGAGAAAAAGATTAGTGAAAACAAACGTAGGTCCCTTGCAGTCGGATTCAGGTGAATTTATAATGGGGAACAAAGAAATGGCAGACCAATTGAACAAATACTTTGGTTCCGTCTTCACGAAGGAAGACACAAATAACCTTCCGGAAGTACGAGGGGACCGAGGGTCTAGTGAGAAGGAGGAACTGAAGGATATCCTTATTAGGCGGAAAAATGTGTCAGGGAAATTGATGGGATTGAAGGCTGATAAATTCCCGGTGCCTGATAGTCTGCATCCCAGAGTACTTAAGGAAGTGGCCCTAGAAATAGTGGATGCATTGGTGATCATTTTCCAACAGTCTATCGACTCAGGATCAGTTCCTATGGACTGGAGAGTAGCTAATGTAACACTACTTTTTATGGAGGGAGAGAGAAAGCGAGTAATTATAGACCGGTTAGCCTGACATCAGCGGTGGGGAATATGTTGGAATCAATTATTAAGGATAAAATAGCAGCGCATTTAGAAAGCAGTGACAGGATCGGTCCAAGTCAGCATGGATTTATGAAAGGGAAATCAGGCTTGACAAATCTTCTGGAATTTTTTGAGGATGTAACTAGTAGAGTGGACAAGGGAGAACCAGTGGATGTGGTGTATTTGGACTTTGAAAAGGCTTTTGACAAGGTCCCACACAAATCAAAGCACATGGTATTGCGGGTAATATACTGACGTGGATAGAGAACTGGTGGCCGACAGGAATCAGAGAGTCGGGATAAACGAGTCCTTTTCAGAATGGCAGGCAGTGACTAGTGGAGTGCCGCAGGGCTCAGTGCTGGGACCCTAGCTCTTTACAATATACATCAATGATTTGGATGAAGGAATTGAGTGTAGTATCTCCAAGTTCGCAGATGACACTAAACTGGGTGGCGGTGTGAACTGTGAGGGGGACGCTAAGAGGCTGCAGGGTGACTTAAGACAGGTTAGGTGAGAGGGCAAATGCATGGCAGATGCAGTACAATGTGGACAAATGTGAGGTTATCCACTTTGCGGGCAAAAACACGAAGAGAGAATATTCCCTGAATGGTGGCAGATTAGGAAAAGGGGAGGTGCAATGAGACCTGGGTGTCATGGTTCATCAGTCATTGAAAGTTGGCATACAGGTACAGCAGGCGGTAAAGAAGGCAAATGATATGTTGGCCTTCATAGCAAGGGGATTTGAGTATAGGAGCAGGGAGGTCTTACTGCAGTTGTACAGGGCCTTGGTGAGGCCGCACCTGGAATATTGTGTTCAGTTTTGGTCTCCTAATCTGAGGAAGGATGTTCTTGTTCTTGCTATTGAGGGAGTGCAGCGAAGGTTCACCATACTGATTCCCGGGATGGCTGGACTGACATATCTGGATCAACTGGGCCTTTATACATTGGAGTTTAGAAGAATGAGAGGGGATCTCATAGAAACATACAAGATTCTGACGGGACAGGTTAGATGCGAGTAGATTGTTCCTGATGTTGGGGAAGTCCAGAACCAGGGGACACAGTCTTAGGATAAGGGGTAGGCCATTTCGAACTGAGATGAGGAGAAACTTCTTCACTCAGAGTTGTTAACCTGTGGAATTCCATGCCGCATAGTTGTTGATGCCAGTTCATTGGATATATTCAAGAGGGATTTAGGTATGGCCCTTACGGCTAAGGGGATCAAGGGGTATGGAAAGAAAGCAGGAAAGGGGTATTGAGGGAATGATCAGCCATGATCTTATTGAATGGTGGTGCAGGCTCAAAGGGCCGAATGGCCTACTCCTGCACCTATTTTCTGTGCTTCTATCTAACAGGCAGCATGGATTTGTTCAGGGAAGGTTGTGTCTGACTAACTTGATTGAATTTTTTGAGGAGGTAACAAGGAGGGTCGATGAAGGTAGCATGTTTCATATAGTCTAAATGAATTTATTTTGGCAATGCTTTTGACAAGGCACCTTTCATATAGTCTAAATGAATTTATTTTAGCAATGCTTTTGACAAGGCCCCACATGGCAGACTGGTCAGAAAAGTAAAATCCCATGGGATCAAAGGGAAAGTGGCATGTTGGATCCGAAATTGGTTCAGTGGCAGGAAGCAAAGGGTAATGGTTGACGGGTGTTTTTGTGACTGGAAGGCTGTTTCCAGTGGGGTTCTGCAGGGTTCAGTACGTGTTCCCTTGCTTCTTGTGGCATATATCAATGATTCAGACTTCAATGTATAGGACATGATTAAGAAGTCTGCAAATGATACAAAAACTGGCCGTGAGGAAGAAAGCTGCAGACGGCAAGAGATCATCAATGGACTGGTGAGAAAAGTGGCAAATAGAATTTAATCTGGAGCAGTATGAGGTCATACATTTGAGGAGGGCTAACAAGGCAAGGGAATACACAATAAATGGTAGGATACAAAGAAGTGTAGAGGATCAGATGGACCTTGGAGTGCATGTCCACAGATCCCTGAAAGTAGCAGGACAGGTAGATAAGTGGTTAAGAAGGCATACAGGATACTTTCCTTTATTAGCCGAGGTATAGAATATAAGAGCAGGGAGGTTGTGCTTGAACTGTATAAAACTAGTTAGGCCATAGTTAGAATACTGCGTACAGTTCTGATCACCACATTACAGGAAGGATGTGATTGCACTGGAGAGGGTAGAGGAGATTTCTGAGGATTTGCTAGGACTAGAGAATTTTAGCTATGAGGAAAGATTGGATAGGCTGGAGTTGTTTTCTTTGGAACAGAGGAGGCTGAGGGGAGACTTGACTGATGTGCATAAAATTATGAGGAGTCTAGATGGAGTGGATAGGAACGACTTATTTCCTCTAGCAGAGAGGTCCATAACTAGGGCGCATAGAAGGATTAGAAGGATTAGAGGGGAGTTGAGGAGAACTTTATTCACCCAGAGGGTGTTGGGGGTCTGTCACTGCCTGAAAGGGTGGCAGAAATCCTCACTGCATTTAAAAAGTACTTGGATGTGCACTTGAAGTGCCGTAACCTACAAGGGTACGGACCAAGAGCTGGAAAGTGGGATTAGAACATAAGAAATGGGAGCACAAGCAGGAGCAGGCCACCTGGTCCATCGAGCCTGCTCCGCCATTTAATAAGATCATGACTGATCTGATCATGGACTCAGCTCCATTTCCCTGCCCGCTCCCCATACCCCTTTATTCCCTTATCGCTGAAAAATCTGTCCATCTCTGCCTTAAATATATTCAATGACCCAGCCTCACAGTTCTCTGGGGCAGAGAATTCCATAAATTTACAACCCTCAGCAAAGAAATTCCTCCTCATCTCAGTTTTAAATGGGCGGCTCCTTATTCTGAGACTATGTCCCCGAATTTTAATTTCCCCGATGAGTGGAAATATCCTCTCTGCATCCACCTTGTCTAGCCCCATTGTTATCTTATATGTTTCGATAACTCCAATGAGTAGAAGCACAACCTACTCAACCTAAGTCAAACCACTCATCTCCGAAATCAATCTAGTGAACCTTCTCTGAACAGCCTCCAATGCAAGTATATCCTTCCTTAAATACGGAGACCAAAACTGGACGCAGTACTCCAGGTGTAGCTTCACCAATACCCTGTACAGTTGCAGCAGGACTTCTCTGCTTTTATACTCTATCCCCCTTGCAATAAAGGCCAACATTCCATTTTCCTTCCTGATTACTTGCTGTACCTGCATACTAACTTTGTGTGTCTCATGCACAAGGATCCCCAGGTCCCTCTGTACTGCAGCACTTTGCAATTTTTCTTCATTTAAATTATAATTTGCTTTTCTATTTTTTCTGCCAAAGTGGATAACCTCACACTTCTCCACATTATACTCCAACTGCCAAATTTTTGCCCACTCACTTAGCCTGTCTATATCCCTTTGCAGATTTTCTGTGTTCTCCTCACACTTTGCTTTCCCACCCATCTTTGTATCATCAGCAAACTTGGCTACATTACACTCAGTCCCTTCGTCCAAGTCATTAATATAGATTGTAAATAGTTGAGGCCCCAGCACTGATCCCTGTGGCACCCCATTAGTTACTGTTTGCCAACCGGAAAATGACCCATTTATCCCAACCCTCTGTTTTCCGTTAGTTAGCCAATCCTCTATCCATGCTAATATATTACCCCCAACCCCGTGAACTTTTATCTTGTGCAGTAACCTTATCGAATGCCTTCTGGAAATCCAAATACACCACATCCACTGGTCCCTCCTTATCCAGCCCGCTCGTTGCATCCTCAAAGAACTCCAGCCAATTTGTCAAACATGATTTCCCTTTCATAAAACCATGCTGACTCTGCTTAATTGAATTATACTTTTCCAAATGCCCCACTACTGCTTCCTTAATAATGGACTCCAGCATTTTCCCCAATGACAGATGTTAGGCTAACTGGTCTATAGTTTCCTGCTTTTTGTCTGCCTCCTTTTTTAAATAGGGGAATTACATTTGTGGTTTCCCAATCTGCTGGGATCGCCCCAGAATCCAGGGAATTTTGGTAGATCACAACCAATGCATCCACTATCTCTGCGGGACACCTCTTTCGAATGGCCTCCTTCTGTGTTGTAAGTTTCTATGATTCAATGAAGGGGGCTTTAAAAAAAAAAGATACCCCAGTCTGAAACCAATTTTAAAATCACCATCAATCTATAGTAATAAAAACTATAGTATAGGAATGTTTCTTATTTGACAGAGGAAGAAAGCTCTGCTTATATCATATACCTAACCAATTAAAGGATGGAACTCCCTAAACTTACTAAGGCAGTGACCAAAGTGCACGTCAATTCTACTTGAACAAAATAGTGCAAACAAAACTATTTTGTTCGAGCCATCAAGAAAAGCTTGATTTAAATCCTCTAGTCTAGTTTTCTACTTTTATATAATAATCATACTATCTGCTTACAACATGAATCATAGGGAGAAGGGCTACAGATAAAACAATTGTGGGTCCAGTTTTGATCTGTCCCATTTTTTGCTCAGCTTTTTGGCAGTAACTTTTTTTAAAACCACAATTTCAAGGGGTGGGGAACTGGAACTGCACAGAAATGCAGGAATTGCTTATACTTATGGCAGTACGAATTAGATCAAAATATTGTGCAAGGAAAGCTCTGAGGCTTACCAGATAACATTGGGAATGCTATCCTTTATGACAAAATAATGATATATGGCAACCATTCATACATTTGTATCTTCCACCACATAACTTGGACTCAAAATACAATGCAAAGTGGTTAAGTATACGGATGGTGCCAAACTTGGAGAGGCAACGGAATCAAAGGAAGCAACTCAGAAATTAGAATGAATTTGGAGAAAATAAGTATGTGGGCAGATTAAAAAGTAGATGAAATTTAACACAAACAAATGTAAAGTACTGCACATAGGAAGGAAGAATGGGCAACATGCATACTCCAAAAGTTGTGCTGAATTAGTGAAGGTTGAAGTTGAAAGAGAATTAGGAGTCCTGGTAGAATCAATGTTCAACAGGTCCAACCAATATACAGCAGCAATTAACAAAGGCAATAGAATGTGGAATTACTTAGCCAAAACAGTAGAATATTAGTTGGAGAAGGTTGTGATCAAATTGCAGTCAGACTACAGCTTAAGTACTGTGCCCAGTTCTGGTTGCTGCAAATTAAGGGAGACACTTGAGCGTTGGAGGTAATGCAGAGAAGAGCCACAAAACTGATCTCTAGTGCTAAGGGTCTAAGTTATGAGGAAAGAATGAAGAAACTTACACTTTTCAGCCTGGTAAACAGGCATTTGAAGGCAATTTTATAAAGGGATACAAGACAGGAAAGAGAATGGAAAAGTAAATCGGAGAGCAAAGAGACAAGTTCAAACTAGTGAAAGATAAATTTAGGCCGGGTTCAGGAAATTCCTCTTCACACAAAGAGTGAGCAACACATGGACTTAGCTCCCAAATAGAGTACGAGGGGTGAAAACCCTCAAATCATGGCTCAATTGGTAGCACGCTCACCTCTGAGTCAGATGATTGTGGGTTCAAGTCCTCCTCCCTCTCCAGAGACGAGCACAAAAATCTAGGTTGACACTCCAGTGCAGCACTGAGGGAGTACTGCACTGTCAGAGGTGAAATATTTCGGATGAGACGTTAAACTGAAGCCCGACTGCTCTCTCGGGTGGATGTAAAAAATCCGATGGCACAATTTTGAAGAAAAGCAGGGGAGTTATCCCCGGTGTTTAAAAAAGGGGGCAGACAAAAGGCAGGTAACTATAGGCCGGTTAGTTTAACATCTGTAGTGGGGAAAATGCTTGAAGCTATCATTAAGGAAGAAATAGCGGGACATCTAGATAGGAATAGTGCAATCAAGCAGATGCAACATGGATTCATGAAGGGGAAATCATGTTCAACTAATTTACTGGAATTCTTTGAGGATATAACGAGCATGGTGGATAGAGGTGTACCGATGGATGTGGTGTATTTAGATTTCCAAAAGGCATTCGATGAGGTGCCACACAAAAGGTTACTGCAGAAGATAAAGGTACGCGGAGTCAGAGGAAATGTATTAGCATGGATAGAGAATTGGCTGGCTAACAGAAAGCAGAGAGTCGGGATAAATGGGTCCTTTTCGGGTTGGAAATCGGTGGTTAGTGGTGTGACACAGGGATCGGTGCTGGGACCACAACTGTTTACAATATACATAATGACCTGGAAGAGGGGACAGAGTGTAGTGCAACAAAATTTGCAGTTGACACAAAGGTTAGTGGGAAAGCGGGTTGTGTAGAGGACAAAGAGAGGCTGCAAAGAGATTTAGATAGGTTAAGCAAATGGGCTAAGGTTTGGCAGATGGAATACAATGTCGGAAAATGTGAGGTCATCCACCTTTGAAAAAAAAACAGTAAAAGGGAATATTATTTGAATGGGGAGAAATTACAACATGCTGCGGTGCAGAGGGACCTGGGGGTCCTTGTGCATGAATCCCAAAAAGTTAGTTTGCAGGTGCAGCAGGTAATCAGGAAGGCGAATGGAATGTTAGCCTTCATTGCGAGAGGGATGGAGTACAAAAGCAGGGAGGTCCTGCTGCAACTGTACAGGGTATTGGTGAGGCCGCACCTGGAGTACTGCGTGCAGTTTTGGTCACCTTACTTAAGGAAGGATATACTAGCTTTGGAGGGGGTACAGAGACGATTCACTAGGCTGATTCCGGAGATGAGGGGGTTACCTTATGATGATAGACTGAGTAGACTGGGTCTTTACTCGTTGGAGTTCAGAAGGATGAGGGGGTGATCTTATAGAAACATTTAAAATAATGAAAGGGATAGACAAGATAGAGGCAGAGAGGTTGTTTCCACTGGTCGGGGAGACTAGAACTAAGGGGCACAGCCTCAAAATATGGGGGAGCCAATTTAAAACCGAGTTGAGAAGGAATTTCTTCTCCCAGAGGGTTGTGAATCTGTGGAATTCTCTGCCCAAGGAAGCAGTTGAGGCTAGCTCATTGAATGCATTCAAATCACAGATAGATAGATTTTTAACCAATAAGGGAATTAAGGGTTATGGGGAGCGGGCGGGTAAGTGGAGCTGAGTCCACGGCCAGATCAGCCATGATCTTGTTGAGTGGCGGAGCAGGCTCGAGGGGCTAGATGGCCTACTCCTGTTCCTAATTCTTATGTTCTTATGTGTCCTGGCCAACATTTATCATAGAAACATAGAAAATAGGTGGAGTAGGCCATTCGGCCCTTCGATTCTGCAGCACCATTCAATAAGATCATGGCTGATCATTCACCTCAGTACCCCAATCCCGCTTTCTCTCCATACCTCTTGATTCCTTTAGCCATAAGGGCCATATCTAACTTCCTCTTGAATGTATCTAACAAACTGGCATCAACAAATCTCTGCGGTAGAGAATTCCACAGGTTGACAACTCTCTGAGTGAAGAAATTTCTCCTCATCTCAGTCCTAAATGACTTACCCCTTATCCTTAGACTGTGATCCCTGGTTCTGGACTTCCCCAACATCGGGAACATTCTTCCTGCATCTAACCTGTCCAGTCCCGTCAGAATTTTATATGTTTCTATGAGATCCCCTCTCATTTTTCTAAACTCCAGTGAATACAGGCCCAGTCGATCCAGTCTCTCCTCATATGTCAGTCCTGCCATCCCGGGAATCAGTCTGGTGAACCTTCGCTGCATTCCCTCAATAGCAAGAACGCCCTTCCTCAGATTAGGAGACCAAAACTGAACACAATATTCCAGGTGAGGCCTCACCAAGGCCCTGTGCAACTGCAGTAAGACCTCCCTGCTCCTATACTCAAATCCTCTAGCTATGAAGACCAAGATGCCATTTGCCTTCTTCACCGCCTGCTGTACCTGCATGCCAACTTTCAATAACCGATGTACCATGACACCCAGGTCTCGTTGCACCTCCCCTTTTCCTAATCTGTCGCCATTCAGATAATATTCTGCCTTCCTGTTTTTGCCACCAAAGTGGATAACCTCACATTTATCCACATTATACTGCATCTGCCATGCATTTGCCCACTCACCTAACCTGTCCAAGTCACCCAGCAGCCTCTTAGCATCCTCCTCACAGTTTACACCGCCACCCAGCTTAGTGTCATCTGCAAACTTGGAGATATTACACTCAATTCCTTCATCTAAATTATTGATGTATATTGTAAATAGCTGGGGTCCCAGCGCTGAGCCCTGCGGCACCACATTAGTCACTGTCTGCCATTCTGAAAAGGACCCGTTTATCCCTACTCTCTGCTTCCTGTCTGCCAACCAGTTCTCTATCCACGTCAATACATTACCCCCAATACCATGTGCTTTAATTTTGCACACCAATCTCTTGTGTGGGACCTTGTCAAAAGCCTTTTGAAAGTCCAAATACACCACATCCACTGGTTCTCCCTTGTCCACTCTACTAGTTACATCCTCAAAAAATTATAGAAGATTTGTCAAGCACAATTTCCCTTTCATAAATCCATGCTGACTTGGACCGATCCTGTCACTGCTTTCCAAATGCGCTATTTCATCTTTAATAATTGATTCCAATATTTTCCCCACTACCGATGTCAGACTAACTGGTCTATAATTCCCCGTTTTCTCTCTGCCTCCTTTTTTAAAAAGTGGTGTTACATTAGCTACCCTCCAGTCCATAGGAACTGATCCCGAGTCGATAGACTGCTGGAAAATGATCACCAATGCATCCACTATTTCTAGGGCCACTTTCTTAAGTACTCTGGAATGCAGACTATCAGGCCCGGGGGATTTATTGGCCTTCAATCCCATCAATTTCCCTAACACAATTTCCTGACTAATAAGGATTTCCTTCAGTTGCTCCTTCTTGCTAGACCCTCGGTCCCCTAGTATTTCCGGAAGGTTATTTGTGTCTTCCTTCGTGAAGACACAACCAAAGTATTTGTTCAATTGGTCTGCCATGTCTTTGTTTCCCAGTGTAAATTCGCCTGATTCTGACTGCAAGGAACCTCACTGATCTTTTTCTCTTCACATATCTATGGAAGCTTTTGCAGTTAGTTTTTATGTTCCCAGCAAGCTTCCTCTCATACTCTATTTTCCCCCTCTTAATTAAACTCTTTGTCCTCCTCTGCTGAATTCTAAATTTCTCCCAGTCCTCAGGTTTGCTGCTTTTTCTGGCCAATTTATATGCCTCTTCCTTGGATTTAGCACTATCTCAAATCCCTTGTTAACCATGTTTGAGCCACCTTCCCCGTCTTATTTTTACTCCAGACAGGGATGTACAATTGTTGAAGTTCATCCATGTGATCTTTAAATGTCTGCCATTGCCTATCCACCAGCAACCCTTTAAGTATCATTCGCCAGTCTATTCTAGCCAATTCACATCTCATACCATCGGACCCTAGTCTCTGAATTAACTGTGTCACTCTCCATCTTAATAAAGAATTCTATCATATTATGGTCACTCTTCCCCAAGGGGTCTCGCACAACAAGATTGCTAATTAGTCCTTTCTCATTACACATCACCCAATCTAGGATGGCTAGCCCTCTAGTTGGTTCCTCGACATATTGGTCTCGAAAACCATCCCAAATACACTCCAGGAAATCCTCCTCTGCCGTTTTGCTACCAGTTTGGTTAGCCCAATCTATATGTAGATTAAAGTCGCCCATGATAACTGCTGTACCTTTATTGCATGCATCCCTAATTTCTTGTTTGATGCTGTCGCCAACCTCTCTACTACTGTTTGGTGGTCTGTACACAACTCCCACTAGCGTTTTCTGCCCTCTGGTATTCCGCAGCTCTACCCATACAGATTCCACATCATCCAAGCTAATGTCCTTCCTTACTATTGCGTTAATTTCCTCTTTAATCAGCAATGCTACCCCGCCCCCTTTTCCTTTCTTTCTATCCTTCCTGAATGTTGAATACCCCTGGATGTTGAGTTCCCAGCCTTGGTCACCCTGGAGCCATGTCCCCGTAATCCCAATTATATCATATTTGTTAATAGCTGCCTGCGCAGTTAATTCGTCCACCTTATTACGAATACTCCTCGCTTGCCTTTTTAACACACTTTGTCCCTTTAGAATTTGGCTGTAATGTGGCCCTTTTTGATTTTTGCCTTGGGTTTCTCTGCCCTCCACTTTTACTTTTCTTCTTTGTCTTTTGCTTCTGCCCCCATTTTACTTCCCTCAATCAACATCACTAAAAATAGGTTATCTGGTCATTATCACATTGCTGCTTGTGGGAGCTTGTTGTGTGTAAATTATCTGCCACGTTTCCTGCATTTAAACAGTGACTACACTTCAAAAAGTACTTCATTGGCTGTACAGCACTTTGGGACGTCGAGGTTCGAAAGGCGCTATATAAATGTCGGTCTTTCTTTCAATTGGAAGCTATAATGTGGGGATGAGGGTGACGATATTGTAGATTGCTTCTGGATGGATGAATTAAGATGGGATAAATGGCTTTCCTTATCTGTAATTATCTTGTGATCTTCTGAAAAAAAATCCAGTATTGAACACATTGTGTAATTACTCAATACCTGCTGTGCTTTGGGAGACAGCTGTAGTTCTGTGCCAGGCTTCAGTCGAATGCGGTTCTCTGCAGGAAGCTGAACCAGTAGGAACGCCGACATGCTTCGTGCCACCACTCGAAACCTATAAAGACATATAATCAGAAATCTGAATACTAACCAGCATAAAAGGGACTGAATTAATAGCGATGTTACACAGTAAAGGCTGCAAATCTCAATTTCAAGAAAATGGATATGTAAAGGCACTAACATGTAAATGTTTGCTTGACACAAGATGTGGGGATTGCAAAGAATCACTTGTCTTCTATTCTAACTCAGTGAAGTGGGGAAGCCAGCCAGCTATATTAAGGCCAAAAACAGACAAGTGTGGGGCTGAATATCATAAATCGTGAAAGTGCAGCCTGAGTCGCTTACAAACTCATCTGAATCCTGTGATTGTGTAACTGCATTGTAATATACAATCCAAATCAACTATTGTTTTTACATAATTTACAAAATATTTTATAGCTACATTATGAATTCTATAAACCTGGGATATAAAAGACAATTTTGAAACCTCTATCATTCCTTTCGGAAAGCTATCTAAAAAAATATGCAGAAGCAATCAGATTTATAATAGATGCTGCTGCTTCTATGTGAAACTTATTAAAAGATTATTAGTATTTATTTAGTGTGCTGAGCATTAGAAACTAGATAATTTAGTAATATTTTGATAATGATTTTATAAAGTGGCTTGATGAGATGCATTTAATAAAAATGATCTGAATCTTGAACACAAGTTGGCAAAATATCTATGGCTTACATGTTTTACATAGAATTTAAATATAAAAGATTAGAGACGTGAACAAGAAAAATTAAGACCGATTTTGTTTTGTGTTTCAAAGTTTGAAGGAATCATACTAATTTATAAATTAGTTGTTGAAATCAGTGAGAAAAGCAAAATCACACATCAAAATATTTATTTTTGCTAGACTTCACACAAAATGCCCCACCTGCTTGAGAGGGGAGACTTCCTTCCAAGACCAATAGCTCCCAGAATTCCAGAAGAGAGCCTCTCCTCTGCCAGATGACTCTGTTTCGTTTGCAATACATTTAGTATCCTCATCAAAAATTCCAATGCAGTTACATCATTCTGCTCAAGCTGGATCAATGTTAATTGTAATACTTTGTGCCACCAGAGGAACAGCTTAACCTCATCGTTTGCATTGCTGTTTGAAACAAATTAGCGGTGTTAACTTTCAGCAGAAATCACAATATCACTTGAATACCTACCAGATTAATAGATACAATTCTTAGTCCGAAATAGTAAATTTTATTTTTATATAATCAAATCCTTAATCAACTAAATTCTGGGAATATCAATCCTTAAGTGCCACCAGATTCATCGAAATTCCTGTTACTCTGGTTGACCATTTTACTGCATTTTCAGCTCACTTGCTACACAGTGAAACCACCACTTCCCTCCCCCCCCCCTCCACCCCCCACTTTATTATAGAAATTAAGCTATACAAATAGCAAATGGCTTTATTGCTGCAATATTAACTCCAAGTCCCGGCCTCGCTCCGTTCCTGGGTCCCGACCTCTGGGGAGGTGTGATCGGTAGCGAGGGGGTAGGGAAAGCCAACATCAATTGTACCCTCCTTCTGACGAAATGCTTAGAACATGGTCTTGTAATAACCACACCTTGTTCCATCAGAGAGAGTAGTACAAGGCCTCATGGCAACACCCTCGCTCCAAGCACTGGCATCTGCTAGACTATGTCATCGTCCGAGCGAGGGATTGCAAGGGCGTCCTCATCACCTGTGCCATGACAGGAGCTGACGGCTGCTGGACTGATCACCGTCTAATCCGCTCTGTCACTTCCATCAATGTAGCCCCGGAAAATCAACGCTGGCGCACTCAAAGACCCTGCTAAGAAAGCCCTATTCAGCTAGCACCTCACAACCAATCTGATGACTTAGTGAACCGGAGACGCAGACTGTCCACCAGATTTCTGATTGGTCCCCTTGAGGACACTATTAGCTTTCTGATTGGTACTCTTGCAAGACAAGACTAAATTTCTGATTGATCACTATGAAGGACAAGATACACCCAACAGTTGGTCTGGAATATGTAATTTGATCCTGCCTTATGGAACGTAATCAAGATCTCTGCAATGTGTAATTTTACAAAGTGACTATTTGTACTGTGCTTTTGCTGTGGAGTCGCCACCCCCGATCCTCCTGCCCCTGCCCGGTCAAGTCCCCGCCCCAGATGCTACCCGCCCAAACCGGAAGTGCCGGACTGGAAATGTGGCCCCGAACCTGAATCATTCCAACCACGTAGCCCGCTGAGCCCTCGACCGAGCAGCCCCGAGCCTGGAGATAATTCCCGTTACGGAGCTAATTTCCCTGTTTTTGGAGCTCCTATTTCCCCAGTGATTTACTGGCTCCGACCCAAGCGGCCCCAACCGCCGAGCCCCGAGCCCCCCGTTGAGCCGGCGAACCCCGAACCCCCCCGCTGCAGAGCCCCTTGCTGGGCAGGCGAACTGCGAGCCACCCGCTGGGCCCTGAGGTCCCCGAACCCCAAGCCCCCTGCTGGACCTCTGAGCCCCCAGCTGGGCCGCTGAGCTCCGAGCGCCCGCTGGGCCACTGAGCCCCGAGGAGAGCGGCGGGCAGGGAGAGCCGGTGGGGGGGGGGGGGGGGGCAGAGAGAGAACCTGGTTGTTGGGGGAATGGGGGAAAAAGGAGCCTTTTGGGGGTGGGGGGGGGAGATGGGGAGAAGGAGAGAGCCTGTTTGTGGGAGGGTGATGGAGAGAAGAGATGGGGAGCCTGTTTTGGAGGGAGGGGTGGTGAGCCTTGTTGTAGGGGGGAGGGTGTGGAGAGAGAGAGCCTGTTTGGGGGGCTGGGGTGAGCCTTGTTGCGGGGGGGGGCTGTGGAGAGAGATAGCCTGTTTGGGGGGGGGGGGGGGAGTGAGCCTTGTTTTGGGGGGGGTGGGGTGGGAAAGAGGGTGGAGAGAGAGAGAGCCTGGTTTGGGGGCGGGGGGGGGGGGAGGTGGGAGAGAAAGAGAGGTAACTCAGGGAAGACAAATCACGTTCTTCCAACCCCCGTTATACCACACCCGACATTGTTGGAGTGGATGAAATCCAGAAGTCACGACACTGACACTTCATACCCAATAAGCCTAACAATCCGCACACAATGCCCCATCTATGGCAGGGGGGTGGGGTGGGGTCGTAAGGTCATGCACTTGCGCTTGGGGTAAGGAACTTGGGCTGGGGGAGGGATGCACTTGGGCTGAGGTAAGGGACTTCAGCTGGGGGAGGCAGCAAGTGCGCTTCGGGGGGGCGGTGCAAGGGACTTTGGCTGGGGGGAGGGACGCACATACACTGGGGTAAGGGACTTCAGCTGGCACTTGGTGACTTCTGGGGTGATCTATCCTCTGTGGCTTCTGGAAGTCAAAGTGGATCGAGTTACAATTTGCGAAGTCAGTGAGAACTTGGGCTGGGCGGTTCCAGTTACACAGGCCAGAGAAACTTCAGGGTGTGGCTTATCCTCCAAGGGACAGAGACAATCAGATACGAGGGGCTCAAGTTTCGGCCTGAGTTGCTCCTATTTTTTTGGAGCAACTAGTTTAGAATGGAGCATCTTACAAATTGTAATTCTCGGCATTTAGTTTGCTCCAGTTCTAGTGAGTTAGAATAGTTTCATTGTAGAACAGATTTTTTTTTCAAAAGGGGGCGTGTCCAGCCACTTATGCCTGTTGTGCAAGTTTATGCAGCGCAAACTTACTCCAAACTAACTTAGAATGGAGTAAATGTAGATTTTTGTACGCTCAGAAAAACCTTGCCTACACTTATAAATCAGGCGTAGAGAACGAAAGATGGGGGGGGGGGGGGTTTACAAACATTAAACACTTCACTTTTACAAATATAGAGCCATCATCAATAATAAATGATAAATAAATCAAATAATCAACCAATAAAATCAAAAAAAAATTGAAAATTAAAAAATTAAAAAAAAATCAATCAATAGATAAAAAATTAAGTTTTTACTCACCGAATGCAGCACTGGGAGCCCTCCAACAGCGTGCTGGGATGGGCCCCTCCCCCAGTGTCTCTCTCTCTCTCTCTCTCTCTCTCTGTCGCTCTGTCAGTGTTTCTCTCTCTCTTTGTCAGTGGCTCTTTGTGTTTCTGACAGCAAGGGGGAGGGGGGAGGGGGAGAGGAGGGGGGAGGGAGGGAGAGAAGGGGGGAGAGGGAGGGAGAGAAGGGGGGAGAGGGAGGGAGAGAAGGGGGGAGAGGGAGGGAGAGAAGGGGGGAGAGGGAGGGAGAGAAGGGGAGAGGGAGGGAGAGAAGGGGGGAGGGAGGGAGGGAGAGGGGGGGAGGGAGCGGGGAGGAAGGAGGGAGAGGGGGGAGGGAGCGGGGAGGAGGGAGGGAGCGGGGAGGAGGGAGGGAGAGGGGGGAGGGAGCGGGGAGGAGGGAGGGAGAGGGGGGGAGGGAGCGGGGGGGAGGGAGGGAGAGAGGGGAGGAGGGAGGGAGGGGGGGAGGGAGGGAGAGAGGGGGAGGGAGGGAGAGAGGGGGATGGAGGGAGAGAGGGGGGATGGAGGGAGAGAGGGGGGAGGAAGAAGGGGGAGGGAGGGGAGAGGGGGGGAGGAAGAAGGGGGAGGGAGGGAGAGAGGGGGAGGAAGAAGGGGGAGGGAGGAGAGAGGGGGGAGGAAGAAAGGGGAGGGAGGGAGAGAGGGGGAGGAAGAAGGGGGAGGGAGGGGAGAGAGGGGGGAGGAAGAAGGGGGAGGGAGGGAGAGAGGGGGGAGGAAGAAGGGGGGAGGGAGAGAGGGGGAGGGAGGGAGGAGAGGGGGGAGGAAGAAGGGGAGGGAGGGAGAGAGAG